>NC_067451.1:34147500-34447500 GCF_025434085.1 Hippocampus zosterae
TTGGCATGAATTGGCCTGGCTTGGCCTGGTTTGAAAATGAATTGGCCTGGCCTGGCATCAATTGGCCTGGCTTGGCATCAATTGGCCTGGCATGAATTGGCCTGGCTTGGCATGAATTGGCCTGGCTCGACAATGAATTGGCTTGGCATGAATTGGCCTGGCTTGGCCTGGTTTGAAAATGAATTGGCCTGGCCTGGCATCAATTGGCCTGGCTTGGCATCAATTGGCCTGGCATGAATTGGCCTGGCTTGGCATGAATTGGCCTGGCTAGACAATGAATTGGCTTGGCATGAATTGGCCTGGCTTGGCCTGGTTTGAAAATGAATTGGCCTGGCCTGGCATGAATTGGCCTGGCTTGGCATGAATTGGCCTGGCATGAATTGGCCTGGCTTGGCATCAATTGGCCTGGCATGAATTGGCCTGGCTCCACAATGAATTGGCCTGGCATGACATGGCTTGGCTTGACATGAATCAGCCCGGCTTGGCATGAATTGGCCTGGCTTGACGCGAATTGGCCTGGCTTGACATGAATTGGCCTGGCATCAATTGGCCTGGCTTGGCATGAATTGGCCTGGCCCGACAATGAATTGGCCTGGCATGACATGGCTTGGCTTAACATGAATCAGCTTGGCTTGGCATGAATTGGCCTGTCTCGACAATGAATTGGCTTGGCATGAATTGGCCTGGTTTGAAAATGAATTGGCCTGGCATGAATTGGCCTGGCCTGGCATCAATTGGCCTGGCATGAATTGGCCTGGCTTGACATGAATCGGCTTCGCATCAATTGGCCTGGCCTGGCATGAATTGGCCTGGCTCCACAATGAATTGGTCTGGCATGAATTGGCCTGGCATCAATTGGCCTGGCTTGGCATCAATTGGCCTGGCATGAATTGGCCTGGCTTGACATTAATTGGCTTCGCATCAATTGGCCTGGCCTGGCATGAATTGGCCTGGCATCAATCAGCCTGGCTTCAAATGAATTGGCCTGGCATCAATCGGCCTGGCTTGACATGAATTGGCCTGGCATGAATTGGCCTGGCTTGGCATGAATTGGCCTGGCTCGACATGAATTGGCCTGGAATCAATTGGGCTGGCATCAATTGGCCTGGCTTGACGTGAATTGGCCTGGCATCAATCGGCCTGGCTTGACATGAATTGGCCTGGCATGAATTGGCCTGGCTTGACATGAATTGGCCTGGCACAACAATGAATTGGCCTGGCATTAATTGGGCTGGGATCAATTGGCCTGGCTTGGCATGAATTGGCCTGGCCCGACAATGAATTGGCCTGGCATGACATGGCTTGGCTTAACATGAATCAGCTTGGCTTGGCATGAATTGGCCTGTCTCGACAATGAATTGGCTTGGCATGAATTGGCCTGGCTTGGCATGAATTGGCCTGGTTTGAAAATGAATTGGCCTGGCATGAATTGGCCTGGCCTGGCATCAATTGGCCTGGCCTGGCATCAATTGGCCTGGCATGAATTGGCCTGGCTTGACATGAATCGGCTTCGCATCAATTGGCCTGGCCTGGCATGAATTGGCCTGGCTCCACAATGAATTGGTCTGGCATCAATTGGCCTGGCATCAATTGGCCTGGCTTGGCATCAATTGGCCTGGCATGAATTGGCCTGGCTTGACATTAATTGGCTTCGCATCAATTGGCCTGGCCTGGCATGAACTGGCCTGGCATCAATCAGCCTGGCTTGACATGAATTGGCCTGGCATCAATCGGCCTGGCTTGACATGAATTGGGCTGGCATCAATTGGCCTGGCTTGACGTGAATTGGCCTGGGTCGACATGAATTGGCCTGGCTTGGGAAGAATTGGCCTGGCTCGTCATCAATTGGCCTGGCTAGTCATCAATTGGCCTGGCTTGGCATGAATTGGCCTGGCTTGGCAATGAATTGGCCTGGCTTGGCATAAATTGATCTGGCTTGGCATGAATTCGCCTGGCTTGGCAATGAATTGGCCTGGCTTGGCAATGAATTGGCCTGGCTTGGCATAAATTGACTTGGCTTGGCATAAATTGACCTGGCTTGGCATAAATTGACCTGTCTTGGCATCAATTGGCCTGGCTTGGCATGAACTGGCCTTGCCTGGCATGAATTGGCCTGGCTCGACGTGAATTACCCAGGCTTGGCAATGAATTGGCCTGGCTTGGCATGAATTGGCCTGGCTCGACATGAATTGGCCTGGCTCAACAATGAATTGGCCTGGCATCAATTGGCCTTGCTCGACAATGAACTGGCCTGGCTTGGCATCAATTGGCCTTGCCTGGCATGAATTGGCCTGGCTCGACGTGAATTAGCCAGGCTTGGCATGAATTGGCCTGGCTGGACAATGAATTGGCCTGGCATCAATTGGCCTGGCTTGACATGAATTGGCCTGGCTTGGCAATGAATTGGCCTGACTTGGTAATGAATTCGCCTGGCTTGGCATAAATTGACCTGGCTTGGCATGAATTTTCCTGGCTTGGCATTGTAAGGAGCGACGGCCCGCCGAAGTGAAGTGAAGTACTCGAAGAGCGGTGGTACACTGTTTTTATTCAGCACACGTACGATCATTTATATACCAGCAAAGCGGACGTTAGTGTAAACAAACGTCCAGCCCACCCGGGGGCTGTGATTGGTTGGTAGCGAGCGGCAGCGGGGGCCGCCGATTGGCTGATCAGTCTCGCGGCGCGAAATTCAAATGTCAGAGTTCTCAGAGGGCATTTGTGGTTGCTACAGCATCAATTGGCCTGGCTAGTCATCAATTGGTCTGGCTCGACATGAATTGGCCTGGCTCGACAATGAATTGGCCTGGCATCAATTGGCCTTGCTCGACATGAATAGGCCTGGCATCAATTGGCCTGGCTCGACAACGAATTGGCCTGTCTTGGCATAAATTGACCTGGCTTGGCATGAATTTTCCTGGCTTGGCATCAATTGGCCTGGCTAGTCATCAATTGGTCTGGCTTGGCATGAATTGGCCCGGCTCGACAATGAATTGGC
The DNA here is from genome assembly GCF_025434085.1 of Hippocampus zosterae. Classification (NCBI taxonomy): domain Eukaryota; kingdom Metazoa; phylum Chordata; class Actinopteri; order Syngnathiformes; family Syngnathidae; genus Hippocampus; species Hippocampus zosterae. The sequence goes on from NC_067451.1 coordinate 34,150,496, forward strand.
CTGGCATCAATTGGCCTGGCTTGACGTTAATTGGCCTGGCCTGGCATCAATTGGCCTGGCCTGGCATGAATTGGCCTGGCATGAAATGGCCTGGCTTGATGTGAATTGGCCTGGCTTGGCATGAATTGGCCTGGCATAATTTGGCCTGGCTTGGGAAGAATTGGCCTGGCTCGTCATCAATAGGCCTGGCTAGTCATCAATTGGCCTGGCTAGTCATCAATTGGGCTGGCTTGACGTGAATTGGCCTGGCCTGCCATCAATTGGCCTGGCCTGCCATCAATTGGCCTGGCTTGACGTGAATTGGCCTGGCTTGACATGAATTGGCCTGATATGAATTGGCCTGGCTTGGCATCAATTGGCCTGGCTCGACAATAAATTGGCCTGGCATGACATGGCTTGGCTTGACATGAATCAGCTTGGCTTGGCATGAATTGGCCTGGCCTGACGTGAATTGGCCTGGTTTGAAAATGAATTTGCCTGGCATCAATTGGCCTGGCCTGGCATGAATTGGCCTGGCTTGACATGAATTGGCCTGGCATGAATTGGCCTGGCTTGGCATCAATTGGCCTGGCTTGACAATGAATTGGCCTGGCATCAATTGGCCTGGCTCCACAATGAATTGGCCTGGCATGAATTGGCCTGGCTTGACATGAATTGGCCTGGCTTGGCAATGAATTGGTCTGGCTTGGCAATGAATTGGCCTGGCTTGGCATGAATTGGCCTGGCTTGACATGAATTGGCCTTGCTCGACAATGAATATGCCTGGCATCAATTGGCCTGGCTTGGCATGAATTGGCCTGGCTCCACAATGAATTGGCCTGGCTTGGCATGAATTGGCCTGGCTTGGCATCAATTGGCCTGGCTTGGCATCAATTGGCCTGGCATGAATTGGCCTGGCTTGACATGAATTGGCCTGGCATGAATTGGCCTGGCATCAATTGGCCTGGCTTGGCATCAATTGGCCTGGCTTGGCATCAATTGGCCTGGCATGAATTGGCCTGGCTTGACATGAATTGGCCTGGCATGAATTGGCCTGGCTTGGCATGAATTGGCCTGGCTCGACAATGAATTGGCCTGGCATGACATGGCTTGGCTTGACATAAATCAGCCTGGCTTGGCATGAATTGGCCTGGCTTGACGTGAATTGGCCTGGTTTGAAAATGAAATGGCCTGGCATCAATTGGCCTGGCCTGGCATCAATTGGCCTGGCTCCACAATGAATTGGCCTGGCATCAATTGGCCTGAATTGACAATGAATTGGCCTGGCTTGGCATCAATTGGCCTGGCTTGACATGAATTGGCCTGGCATGATTGGCCTGGCTTGACAATTAATTGGCCTGGCATCAATTGACCTGGCATCAATTGGCCTGGCTTGACAATGAATTGGCCAGGCATGACATGGCTTGGCTTGACATGAATCAGCTTGGCTTGGCATGAATTGGCCTGGCTTGACAATGAATTGGCCTGGCATGAATAGGCCTGGCTCCACAATGAATTGGCCTGGCATCAATTGGCCTGGCTTGACATGAATTGGCTTGACATGAATTGCCCTGGCTTGACAATGAATTAGCCAGGCTTGGCAATGAATTGGCTTGGCTTGGCAATGAATTGGCTTGGCTTGGCATGAATTGGCCTGGCTTGGCATGAATTGGCCTGGCTCGACATGAATAGGCCTGGCTTGGGAAGAATTGGCCTGGCTCGTCATCAATAGGCCTGGCTAGTCATCAATTGGCCTGGCTAGTCATCAATTGGGCTGGCTTGACGTGAATTGGCCTGGCCTGCCATCAATTGGCCTGGCCTGGCATGAATTGGCCTGGCTTGACGTGAATTGGCCTGGCTTGACATGAATTGGCCTGGCTTGGCATCAATTGGCCTGGCTTGGCATCAATTGGCCTGGCTCGACAATAAATTGGCCTGGCATGACATGGCTTGGCTTGACATGAATCAGCTTGGCTTGGCATGAATTGGCCTGGCCTGACGTGAATTGGCCTGGTTTGAAAATGAATTTGCCTGACATGAATTGGCCTGGCTTGACATGAATTGGCCTGGCTTGGCATTAATTGGCCTGGCTTGACAATGAATTGGCCTGGCATCAATTGGCCTGGCATCAATTGGCCTGGCTTGGCATCAATTGGCCTGGCATGAATTGGCCTGGCTTGACATGAATTGGCCTGGGATGAATTGGCCTGGCATGAATTGGCCTGGCATGAATTGGCCTGGCATGGCATCAATTGGCCTGGCATCAATTGGCCTGGCTTGGCATCAATTGGCCTGGCATGAATTGGCCTGGCTTGGCATCAATTGGCCTGGCATGAATTGGCCTGGCTTGACATGAATTGGCCTGGCTCGACAATGAATTGGCCTGGCATTACATGGCTTGGCTTGGCTTGACATAAATCAGCCTGGCTTGGCATGAATTGGCCTGGCTTGACGTGAATTGGCCTGGTTTGAAAATGAAATGGCCTGGCATCAATTGGCCTGGCCTGGCATCAATTGGCCTGGCTCCACAATGAATTGGCCTGGCATTAATTGGCCTGGCATCAATTGGCCTGAATTGACAATGAATTGGCCTGGCTTGGCATCAATTGGCCTGGCTTGACATGAATTGGCCTGGCATGAATTGGCCTGGCTTGACAATTAATTGGCCTGGCATCAATTGGCCTGGCATCAATTACCTGGCATCAATTGGCCTGGCTTGACAATGAATTGGCCAGGCATGACATGGCTTGGCTTGACATGAATCAGCTTGGCTTGGCATGAATTGGCCTGGCTTGACAATGAATTGACCTGGCATGAATAGGCCTGGCTCCACAATGAATTGGCCTGGCATCAATTGGCCTGGCTTGACATGAATTGGCTTGACATGAATTGGCCTGGCTTGACATGAATTGGCTTGACATGAATTGGCCTGGTTTGACAATGAATTAGCCTGGCATCAATTGGCCTTGCTCGACATGAATAGGCCTGGCATCAATTGGCCTGGCTCGACAACGAATTGGCCTGGCTTGGCATAAATTGACCTGGCTTGGCATGAATTTTCCTGGCTTGGCATCAATTGGCCTGGCTAGTCATCAATTGGCCTGGCTTGACATGAATTGGCCTGGCTTGGCAATGAATTGGCCTGACTTGGTAATGAATTCGCCTGGCTTGGCATAAATTGACCTGGCTTGGCATGAATTTTCCTGGCTTGGCATTGTAAGGAGCGACGGCCCGCCGAAGTGAAGTGAAGTACTCGAAGAGCGGTGGTACACTGTTTTTATTCAGCACACGTACGATCATTTATATACCAGCAAAGCGGACGTTAGTGTAAACAAACGTCCAGCCCACCCGGGGGCTGTGATTGGTTGGTAGCGAGCGGCAGCGGGGGCCGCCGATTGGCTGATCAGTCTCGCGGCGCGAAATTCAAATGTCAGAGTTCTCAGAGGGCATTTGTGGTTGCTACAGCATCAATTGGCCTGGCTAGTCATCAATTGGTCTGGCTCGACATGAATTGGCCTGGCTCGACAATGAATTGGCCTGGCATCAATTGGCCTTGCTCGACATGAATAGGCCTGGCATCAATTGGCCTGGCTCGACAACGAATTGGCCTGTCTTGGCATAAATTGACCTGGCTTGGCATGAATTTTCCTGGCTTGGCATCAATTGGCCTGGCTAGTCATCAATTGGTCTGGCTTGGCATGAATTGGCCCGGCTCGACAATGAATTGGCCTGGCATCAATTGGCCTGGCTTGACGTTAATTGGCCTGGCCTGGCATCAATTGGCCTGGCCTGGCATGAATTGGCCTGGCATGAAATGGCCTGGCTTGATGTGAATTGGCCTGGCTTGGCATGAATTGGCCTGGCATAATTTGGCCTGGCTTGGGAAGAATTGGCCTGGCTCGTCATCAATAGGCCTGGCTAGTCATCAATTGGCCTGGCTAGTCATCAATTGGGCTGGCTTGACGTGAATTGGCCTGGCCTGCCATCAATTGGCCTGGCCTGCCATCAATTGGCCTGGCTTGACGTGAATTGGCCTGGCTTGACATGAATTGGCCTGATATGAATTGGCCTGGCTTGGCATCAATTGGCCTGGCTCGACAATAAATTGGCCTGGCATGACATGGCTTGGCTTGACATGAATCAGCTTGGCTTGGCATGAATTGGCCTGGCCTGACGTGAATTGGCCTGGTTTGAAAATGAATTTGCCTGGCATCAATTGGCCTGGCCTGGCATGAATTGGCCTGGCTTGACATGAATTGGCCTGGCATGAATTGGCCTGGCTTGGCATCAATTGGCCTGGCTTGACAATGAATTGGCCTGGCATCAATTGGCCTGGCTCCACAATGAATTGGCCTGGCATGAATTGGCCTGGCTTGACATGAATTGGCCTGGCTTGGCAATGAATTGGTCTGGCTTGGCAATGAATTGGCCTGGCTTGGCATGAATTGGCCTGGCTTGACATGAATTGGCCTTGCTCGACAATGAATATGCCTGGCATCAATTGGCCTGGCTTGGCATGAATTGGCCTGGCTCCACAATGAATTGGCCTGGCTTGGCATGAATTGGCCTGGCTTGGCATCAATTGGCCTGGCTTGGCATCAATTGGCCTGGCATGAATTGGCCTGGCTTGACATGAATTGGCCTGGCATGAATTGGCCTGGCATCAATTGGCCTGGCTTGGCATCAATTGGCCTGGCTTGGCATCAATTGGCCTGGCATGAATTGGCCTGGCTTGACATGAATTGGCCTGGCATGAATTGGCCTGGCTTGGCATGAATTGGCCTGGCTCGACAATGAATTGGCCTGGCATGACATGGCTTGGCTTGACATAAATCAGCCTGGCTTGGCATGAATTGGCCTGGCTTGACGTGAATTGGCCTGGTTTGAAAATGAAATGGCCTGGCATCAATTGGCCTGGCCTGGCATCAATTGGCCTGGCTCCACAATGAATTGGCCTGGCATCAATTGGCCTGAATTGACAATGAATTGGCCTGGCTTGGCATCAATTGGCCTGGCTTGACATGAATTGGCCTGGCATGATTGGCCTGGCTTGACAATTAATTGGCCTGGCATCAATTGACCTGGCATCAATTGGCCTGGCTTGACAATGAATTGGCCAGGCATGACATGGCTTGGCTTGACATGAATCAGCTTGGCTTGGCATGAATTGGCCTGGCTTGACAATGAATTGGCCTGGCATGAATAGGCCTGGCTCCACAATGAATTGGCCTGGCATCAATTGGCCTGGCTTGACATGAATTGGCTTGACATGAATTGCCCTGGCTTGACAATGAATTAGCCAGGCTTGGCAATGAATTGGCTTGGCTTGGCAATGAATTGGCTTGGCTTGGCATGAATTGGCCTGGCTTGGCATGAATTGGCCTGGCTCGACATGAATAGGCCTGGCTTGGGAAGAATTGGCCTGGCTCGTCATCAATAGGCCTGGCTAGTCATCAATTGGCCTGGCTAGTCATCAATTGGGCTGGCTTGACGTGAATTGGCCTGGCCTGCCATCAATTGGCCTGGCCTGGCATGAATTGGCCTGGCTTGACGTGAATTGGCCTGGCTTGACATGAATTGGCCTGGCTTGGCATCAATTGGCCTGGCTTGGCATCAATTGGCCTGGCTCGACAATAAATTGGCCTGGCATGACATGGCTTGGCTTGACATGAATCAGCTTGGCTTGGCATGAATTGGCCTGGCCTGACGTGAATTGGCCTGGTTTGAAAATGAATTTGCCTGACATGAATTGGCCTGGCTTGACATGAATTGGCCTGGCTTGGCATTAATTGGCCTGGCTTGACAATGAATTGGCCTGGCATCAATTGGCCTGGCATCAATTGGCCTGGCTTGGCATCAATTGGCCTGGCATGAATTGGCCTGGCTTGACATGAATTGGCCTGGGATGAATTGGCCTGGCATGAATTGGCCTGGCATGAATTGGCCTGGCATGGCATCAATTGGCCTGGCATCAATTGGCCTGGCTTGGCATCAATTGGCCTGGCATGAATTGGCCTGGCTTGGCATCAATTGGCCTGGCATGAATTGGCCTGGCTTGACATGAATTGGCCTGGCTCGACAATGAATTGGCCTGGCATTACATGGCTTGGCTTGGCTTGACATAAATCAGCCTGGCTTGGCATGAATTGGCCTGGCTTGACGTGAATTGGCCTGGTTTGAAAATGAAATGGCCTGGCATCAATTGGCCTGGCCTGGCATCAATTGGCCTGGCTCCACAATGAATTGGCCTGGCATTAATTGGCCTGGCATCAATTGGCCTGAATTGACAATGAATTGGCCTGGCTTGGCATCAATTGGCCTGGCTTGACATGAATTGGCCTGGCATGAATTGGCCTGGCTTGACAATTAATTGGCCTGGCATCAATTGGCCTGGCATCAATTACCTGGCATCAATTGGCCTGGCTTGACAATGAATTGGCCAGGCATGACATGGCTTGGCTTGACATGAATCAGCTTGGCTTGGCATGAATTGGCCTGGCTTGACAATGAATTGGCCTGGCATGAATAGGCCTGGCTCCACAATGAATTGGCCTGGCATCAATTGGCCTGGCTTGACATGAATTGGCTTGACATGAATTGGCCTGGCTTGACATGAATTGGCTTGACATGAATTGGCCTGGTTTGACAATGAATTAGCCTGGCATCAATTGGCCTTGCTCGACATGAATAGGCCTGGCATCAATTGGCCTGGCTCGACAACGAATTGGCCTGGCTTGGCATAAATTGACCTGGCTTGGCATGAATTTTCCTGGCTTGGCATCAATTGGCCTGGCTAGTCATCAATTGGTCTGGCTTGGCATGAATTGGCCCGGCTCGACAATGAATTGGCCTGGCATCAATTGGCCTGGCTTGACGTTAATTGGCCTGGCCTGGCATCAATTGGCCTGGCCTGGCATGAATTGGCCTGGCATGAAATGGCCTGGCTTGATGTGAATTGGCCTGGCTTGGCATGAATTGGCCTGGCATAATTTGGCCTGGCTTGGGAAGAATTGGCCTGGCTCGTCATCAATAGGCCTGGCTAGTCATCAATTGGCCTGGCTAGTCATCAATTGGGCTGGCTTGACGTGAATTGGCCTGGCCTGCCATCAATTGGCCTGGCCTGCCATCAATTGGCCTGGCTTGACGTGAATTGGCCTGGCTTGACATGAATTGGCCTGATATGAATTGGCCTGGCTTGGCATCAATTGGCCTGGCTCGACAATAAATTGGCCTGGCATGACATGGCTTGGCTTGACATGAATCAGCTTGGCTTGGCATGAATTGGCCTGGCCTGACGTGAATTGGCCTGGTTTGAAAATGAATTTGCCTGGCATCAATTGGCCTGGCCTGGCATGAATTGGCCTGGCTTGACATGAATTGGCCTGGCATGAATTGGCCTGGCTTGGCATCAATTGGCCTGGCTTTACAATGAATTGGCCTGGCATCAATTGGCCTGGCTCCACAATGAATTGGCCTGGCATGAATTGGCCTGGCTTGACATGAATTGGCCTGGCTTGGCAATGAATTGGTCTGGCTTGGCAATGAATTGGCCTGGCTTGGCATGAATTGGCCTGGCTTGACATGAATTGGCCTTGCTCGACAATGAATATGCCTGGCATCAATTGGCCTGGCTTGGCATGAATTGGCCTGGCTCCACAATGAATTGGCCTGGCTTGGCATGAATTGGCCTGGCTTGGCATCAATTGGCCTGGCTTGGCATCAATTGGCCTGGCATGAATTGGCGTGGCTTGACATGAATTGGCCTGGCATGAATTGGCCTGGCATCAATTGGCCTGGCTTGGCATCAATTGGCCTGGCTTGGCATCAATTGGCCTGGCATGAATTGGCCTGGCATGAATTGGCCTGGCTTGGCATGAATTGGCCTGGCTCGACAATGAATTGGCCTGGCATGACATGGCTTGGCTTGACATAAATCAGCCTGGCTTGGCATGAATTGGCCTGGCTTGACGTGAATTGGCCTGGTTTGAAAATGAAATGGCCTGGCATCAATTGGCCTGGCTCCACAATGAATTGGCCTGGCATCAATTGGCCTGAATTGACAATGAATTGGCCTGGCTTGGCATCAATTGGCCTGGCTTGACATGAATTGGCCTGGCATGAATTGGCCTGGCTTGACAATTAATTGGCCTGGCATCAGTTGACCTGGCATCAATTGGCCTGGCTTGACAATGAATTGGCCAGGCATGACATGGCTTGGCTTGACATGAATCAGCTTGGCTTGGCATGAATTGGCCTGGCTTGACAATGAATTGGCCAGGCATGACATGGCTTGGCTTGACATGAATCAGCTTGGCTTGGCATGAATTGGCCTGGCTTGACAATGAATTGGCCTGGCATGAATAGGCCTGGCTCCACAATGAATTGGCCTGGCATCAATTGGCCTGGCTTGACATGAATTGGCTTGACATGAATTGCCCTGGCTTGACAATGAATTAGCCAGGCTTGGCAATGAATTGGCTTGGCTTGGCAATGAATTGGCTTGGCTTGGCATGAATTGGCCTGGCTTGGCATGAATTGGCCTGGCTCGACATGAATAGGCCTGGCTTGGGAAGAATTGGCCTGGCTCGTCATCAATAGGCCTGGCTAGTCATCAATTGGCCTGGCTAGTCATCAATTGGGCTGGCTTGACGTGAATTGGCCTGGCCTGCCATCAATTGGCCTGGCCTGGCATGAATTGGCCTGGCTTGACGTGAATTGGCCTGGCTTGACATGAATTGGCCTGGCTTGGCATCAATTGGCCTGGCTTGGCATCAATTGGCCTGGCTCGACAATAAATTGGCCTGGCATGACATGGCTTGGCTTGACATGAATCAGCTTGGCTTGGCATGAATTGGCCTGGCCTGACGTGAATTGGCCTGGTTTGAAAATGAATTTTCCTGACATGAATTGGCCTGGCTTGACATGAATTGGCCTGGCTTGGCATTAATTGGCCTGGCTTGACAATGAATTGGCCTGGCATCAATTGGCCTGGCTTGGCATCAATTGGCCTGGCATGAATTGGCCTGGCTTGACATGAATTGGCCTGGGATGAATTGGCCTGGCATGAATTGGCCTGGCGTGAATTGGCCTGGCATGAATTGGCCTGGCATGGCATCAATTGGCCTGGCATCAATTGGCCTGGCTTGGCATCAATTGGCCTGGCTTGGCATCAATTGGCCTGGCATGAATTGGCCTGGCTTGACATGAATTGGCCTGGCTCGACAATGAATTGGCCTGGCATTACATGGCTTGGCTTGGCTTGACATAAATCAGCCTGGCTTGGCATGAATTGGCCTGGCTTGACGTGAATTGGCCTGGTTTGAAAATGAAATGGCCTGGCATCAATTGGCCTGGCCTGGCATCAATTGGCCTGGCTCCACAATGAATTGGCCTGGCATCAATTGGCCTGGCATCAATTGGCCTGAATTGACAATGAATTGGCCTGGCTTGGCATCAATTGGCCTGGCTTGACATGAATTGGCCTGGCATGAATTGGCCTGGCTTGACAATTAATTGGCCTGGCATCAATTGGCCTGGCATCAATTACCTGGCATCAATTGGCCTGGCTTGACAATGAATTGGCCAGGCATGACATGGCTTGGCTTGACATGAATCAGCTTGGCTTGGCATGAATTGGCCTGGCTTGACAATGAATTGGCCTGGCATGAATAGGCCTGGCTCCACAATGAATTGGCCTGGCATCAATTGGCCTGGCTTGACATGAATTGGCTTGACATGAATTGGCCTGGCTTGACATGAATTGGCTTGACATGAATTGGCCTGGTTTGACAATGAATTAGCCAGGCTTGGCAATGAATTGGCTTGGCTTGGAATGAATTGGCCTGGCTTGGCATGAATTGGCCTGGCTCGGCATGAATTGGCCTGGCTTGGCATGAATTGGCCTGGCTCGACAATGAATTGGCCAGGCATGACATGGCTTAGCTTGACATGAATCAGCTTGGCTTGGCATGAATTGGCCTGGCTTGACAATAAATTGGCCTGGCATGAATAGGCCTGGCTCCACAATGAATTGGCCTGGCATCAATTGGCCTGGCTTGACATGAATTGGCCTGGCTTGACAATGAATTGGGCCTGGCATCAATTGGCCTGGCTTGACAATGAATTGGCCTGGGATGAATTGGCCTGGCTCGACATGAATTGGCCTGGCTCGACATCAATTGGCCTGGCATCAATTGGCCTGGCATGAATTGGCCTGGCTCGACAATGAATTGGCCTGGCATGACATGGCTTGGCTTGACATGAATCAGCCTGGCTTGGCATGAATTTGCCTGGCTTGACGTGAATTGGCCTGGTTTGAAAATGAATTGGCCTGGCATCAATTGGCCTGGCCTGGCATGAATTGGCCTGGCTCCACAATGAATTGGCCTGGCATGAATTGGCCTGGCTTGAAAATGAATTGGCCTGGCTCGACATCAATTGGCCTGGCATGAATTGGCCTGGAATCAATTGGCCTGTCTCCACAATGAATTGGCCTGGCATCAATTGGCCTGGCTTGGCATCAATTGGCCTGGCATCAATTGGCCTGGCTTGACATGAATTGGCCTGGCTTGACATGAATGGGCCTGGCATCAATTGGCCTGGCTCGACAACGAATTTGCCTGGCTTGACATGAATTGGCCTGGATTGACAATGAATTGGCCTGGCATCAATTGGCCTTGCTCGACATGAATTGGCCTGGCTTGGCCTCAATTGGCCTGGCTTGGCATCAATTGGCCTGGCTCGACGTGAATTGGCCTGGCTCGACATGAATGGGCCTGGCATGAATTGGCCTGGGTTGAAAATGAATTGGCCTTGCTCGACATGAATTGGCCTGGCTCGACAATGAATTGGCCTGGCTCGACATTGAATTGGTCTGGCTTGGCATGAATTGGCCTGGCATGAATTGGCCTGGCTCGACATCAATTGGCCTGGCTTGAAAATGAATCTGCCTGGCTTGAAAATGAATCGGCCTGGCTTGAAAATGAATTGGCCTGGCATCAATTGGCCTGGCTCAACATCAATTGGCCTGGCTTGAAAATGAATCTGGCTGGCTTGAAAATGAATCGGCCTGGCTTGAAAATGAATCGGCCTGGCTTGGCAATTAATTGGCCTGGCTTGACAATGAATTGGCCTGGCTTGACAATGAATTGGCCTGGCTTGACAATGAAGTGGCCTGGCTTGACAATGAAGTGGCCTGGCTTGACAATGAATTGGCCTGGCTTGACAACGAATTGGCCTGGCTTGACAACGAATTGGCCTGGCTTGACAACGAATTGGCCTGGCTCGACGTGAATTAGCCTGGCTTGACATGAATTGGCCTGACTCGACAATGAATTGGCCTGGAATCAATTGGCCTTGCTCGACATGAATAGGCCTGGCATCAATTGGCCTGGCTCGACAACGAATTGGCCTGCCTTGACATGAATTGGCTTGGCTTGACATGAATTGGCCTGGCTTGACAATGAATTGGCCTGGCATCAATTGGCCTTGCTCGACATGAATTGGCCTGGCTTGACGTGAATTGGCCTGGCTTGACGTGAATTGGCCTGGCTTGGCATGAATTGGCCTGGCTTGGCATCAATTGGCCTGGCTTGACAACGAATTGGCCTGGCATCAATTGGCCTTGCTCGACATGAATTGGCCTGGCTTGACGTGAATTGGCCTGGCTCGACAATGAATTGGCCTGGCTCGAGAATGAATTGGCCTGGCTTGGCATAATTTGGCCTGGCATGAATTGGCCTGGCTCGACGTGAATTGGCCTGGCTTGACCTGAATTGGCCTGGCATAATTTGGCCTGGCATCAATTGGCCTGGCTTGACATGAATGGGCCTGGCATGAATTGGCCTGGGTTGGCGTGAATTGGCCTGGTTTCACAATGAATTGGCCTTTATTGACATGAATTGGCCTGGCTCGACATGAATTGCCCTGGCTCTACATGAATTTGCCTGGCTTGGCAACGAATTTGCCTGGCATGAATTGGCCTGGCTTCGAATGAATCGGCCTGGCTTGAAAATGAATTGGCCTTTATTGACATGAATTGGCCTGGCTCGACATGAATTGCCCTGGCTCTACATGAATTTGCCTGGCTTGGCAACGAATTTGCCTGGCATGAATTGGCCTGGCTTCGAATGAATCGGCCTGGCTTGAAAATGAATTGGCCTTTCTTGACATGAACTGGCCTGGCTCGACATGAATTGGCCTGGCATAATTTGGCCTGGCATGAGTTGGCCTGGCTTGGCATCAATTGGCCTGGCTTGGCATGAATTGGCCTGGCTTGACAACTAATTGGCCTGGCTCGACATGAATTGGCCTGACTCGACAATGAATTGGCCTGGCATCAATTCGCCTTGCTCGACATGAATAGGCCTGGCATCAATTGGCCTGGCTCGACAACGAATTTGCCTGGCTTGACATGAATTGGCCTGACTTGACAATGAATTGGCCTGGCATCAATTGGCCTTGCTCGACATGAATTGGCCTGGCTTGACATGAATTGTCCTGGCTCGACATGAATTGGCCTGGCTCGACATGAATTGGCCTGGCTCGACATGAATTGGCCTGGCTTGACAATGAATTGGCCTGGCATCATTTGGCCTGGCTTGACAATTAATTGGCCTGGCATTAATTGGCCTGGCATCAATTGGCCTTGCTCGACAATGAATTGGCCTGGCTCGACAATGAATTGGCCTGGCTCGACATGAATTTGCCTGGCTTGACATGAATTGGCCTGGCTTGACAATGAATTGGCCTGGCATCAATTGGCCTTGCTCGACATGAATTGGCCTGGCTTGACGTGAATTGGCCTTGCTTGACAATGAATTGGCCTGGCATCAATTGGCCTTGCTCGACATGAATTGGCCTGGCATCAATTGGCCTTGCTCGACATGAATTGGCCTGGCATCAATTGGCCTGGCTTGGCATCAATTGGCCTGGCTCGACGTGAATTGGCCTGGCTTGACATGAATGGGCCTGGCATCAATTGGCCTGGCTTGACATGAATTGGCCTGGCTCGACATGAATTGCCCTGGATTGACAATGAATTGGCCTGGCATCAATTGGCCTTGCTCGACATGAATTGGCCTGGCTTGGCATCAATTGGCCTGGCTTGGCATCAATTGGCCTGGCTCGACATGAATTGTCCTGGCTTGACATAAATTGGCCTGGCATCAATTGGCCTTGCTCGACATGAATTGGCCTGGCTTGGCATCAATTGGCCTGGCTCGACGTGAATTGGCCTGGCTCGACGTGAATGGGCCTGGCATGAATTGGCCTGGCTTGAAAATGAATTGGCCTTGCTCGACATGAATTGGCCTGGCTCGACAATGAATTGGTCTGGCTTGGCATGAATTGGCCTGGCATGAATTGGCCTGGCTCGACATCAATTGGCCTGGCTTGAAAATGAATCTGCCTGGCTTGAAAATGAATCGGCCTGGCTTGGCAATTAATTGGCCTGGCTTGACAATGAATTGGCCTGGCTTGACAATGAATTGGCCTGGCTTGACAATGAATTGGCCTGGCTTGACAATGAATTGGCCTGGCTTGACAATGAAGTGGCCTGGCTTGACAATGAAGTGGCCTGGCTTGACAATGAATTGGCCTGGCTTGACAACGAATTGGCCTGGCTTGACAATGAATTGGCCTGGCTTGACAATGAATTGGCCTGGCTTGACAATGAATTGGCCTAGCTTGACAATGAAGTGGCCTGGCTTGACAATGAAGTGGCCTGGCTTGACAACGAATTGGCCTGGCTTGACAACGAATTGGCCTGGCTTGACAACGAATTGGCCTGGCTCGACGTGAATTAGCCTGGCTTGACATGAATTGGCCTGACTCGACAATGAATTGGCCTGGAATCAATTGGCCTTGCTCGACATGAATAGGCCTGGCATCAATTGGCCTGGCTCGACAACGAATTGGCCTGCCTTGACATGAATTGGCCTGGCTTGACATGAATTGGCCTGGCTTGACAATGAATTGGCCTGGCATCAATTGGCCTTGCTCGACATGAATTGGCCTGGCTTGACGTGAATTGGCCTGGCTTGACGTGAATTGGCCTGGCTTGGCATGAATTGGCCTGGCTTGGCATCAATTGGCCTGGCTTGACAACGAATTGGCCTGGCATCAATTGGCCTTGCTCGACATGAATTGGCCTGGCTTGACGTGAATTGGCCTGGCTCGACAATGAATTGGCCTGGCTCGAGAATGAATTGGCCTGGCTTGGCATAATTTGGCCTGGCATGAATTGGCCTGGCTCGACGTGAATTGGCCTGGCTTGACCTGAATTGGCCTGGCATAATTTGGCCTGGCATCAATTGGCCTGGCTTGACATGAATGGGCCTGGCATGAATTGGCCTGGGTTGGCGTGAATTGGCCTGGTTTCACAATGAATTGGCCTTTATTGACATGAATTGGCCTGGCTCGACATGAATTGCCCTGGCTCTACATGAATTTGCCTGGCTTGGCAACGAATTTGCCTGGCATGAATTGGCCTGGCTTGAAAATGAATTGGCCTTTCTTGACATGAACTGGCCTGGCTCGACATGAATTGGCCTGGCATAATTTGGCCTGGCATGAGTTGGCCTGGCTTGGCATCAATTGGCCTGGCTTGGCATGAATTGGCCTGGCTTGACAACTAATTGGCCTGGCTCGACATGAATTGGCCTGACTCGACAATGAATTGGCCTGGCATCAATTCGCCTTGCTCGACATGAATAGGCCTGGCATCAATTGGCCTGGCTCGACAACGAATTTGCCTGGCTTGACATGAATTGGCCTGACTTGACAATGAATTGGCCTGGCATCAATTGGCCTTGCTCGACATGAATTGGCCTGGCTTGACATGAATTGTCCTGGCTCGACATGAATTGGCCTGGCTCGACATGAATTGGCCTGGCTCGACATGAATTGGCCTGGCTTGACAATGAATTGGCCTGGCATCATTTGGCCTGGCTTGACAATTAATTGGCCTGGCATTAATTGGCCTGGCATCAATTGGCCTTGCTCGACAATGAATTGGCCTGGCTCGACAATGAATTGGCCTGGCTCGACATGAATTTGCCTGGCTTGACATGAATTGGCCTGGCTTGACAATGAATTGGCCTGGCATCAATTGGCCTTGCTCGACATGAATTGGCCTGGCTTGACGTGAATTGGCCTTGCTTGACAATGAATTGGCCTGGCATCAATTGGCCTTGCTCGACATGAATTGGCCTGGCATCAATTGGCCTTGCTCGACATGAATTGGCCTGGCATCAATTGGCCTGGCTTGGCATCAATTGGCCTGGCTCGACGTGAATTGGCCTGGCTTGACATGAATGGGCCTGGCATCAATTGGCCTGGCTTGACATGAATTGGCCTGGCTCGACATGAATTGCCCTGGATTGACAATGAATTGGCCTGGCATCAATTGGCCTTGCTCGACATGAATTGGCCTGGCTTGGCATCAATTGGCCTGGCTTGGCATCAATTGGCCTGGCTCGACATGAATTGTCCTGGCTTGACATAAATTGGCCTGGCATCAATTGGCCTTGCTCGACATGAATTGGCCTGGCTTGGCATCAATTGGCCTGGCTCGACGTGAATTGGCCTGGCTCGACGTGAATGGGCCTGGCATGAATTGGCCTGGCTTGAAAATGAATTGGCCTTGCTCGACATGAATTGGCCTGGCTCGACAATGAATTGGTCTGGCTTGGCATGAATTGGCCTGGCATGAATTGGCCTGGCTCGACATCAATTGGCCTGGCTTGAAAATGAATCTGCCTGGCTTGAAAATGAATCGGCCTGGCTTGGCAATTAATTGGCCTGGCTTGACAATGAATTGGCCTGGCTTGACAATTAATTGGCCTGGCTTGACAATGAATTGGCCTGGCTTGACAATGAATTGGCCTGGCTTGACAATGAAGTGGCCTGGCTTGACAATGAAGTGGCCTGGCTTGACAATGAATTGGCCTGGCTTGACAACGAATTGGCCTGGCTTGACAATGAATTGGCCTGGCTTGACAATGAATTGGCCTGGCTTGACAATGAATTGGCCTAGCTTGACAATGAAGTGGCCTGGCTTGACAATGAAGTGGCCTGGCTTGACAACGAATTGGCCTGGCTTGACAACGAATTGGCCTGGCTTGACAACGAATTGGCCTGGCTCGACGTGAATTAGCCTGGCTTGACATGAATTGGCCTGACTCGACAATGAATTGGCCTGGAATCAATTGGCCTTGCTCGACATGAATAGGCCTGGCATCAATTGGCCTGGCTCGACAACGAATTGGCCTGCCTTGACATGAATTGGCCTGGCTTGACATGAATTGGCCTGGCTTGACAATGAATTGGCCTGGCATCAATTGGCCTTGCTCG
This sequence comes from Hippocampus zosterae, assembly GCF_025434085.1. Taxonomy (NCBI): domain Eukaryota; kingdom Metazoa; phylum Chordata; class Actinopteri; order Syngnathiformes; family Syngnathidae; genus Hippocampus; species Hippocampus zosterae. The sequence continues at coordinate 34,166,828 of NC_067451.1, forward strand.
ACATGAATTGGCCTGGCTTGACGTGAATTGGCCTGGCTTGACGTGAATTGGCCTGGCTTGGCATGAATTGGCCTGGCTTGGCATCAATTGGCCTGGCTTGACAACGAATTGGCCTGGCATCAATTGGCCTTGCTCGACATGAATTGGCCTGGCTTGACGTGAATTGGCCTGGCTCGACAATGAATTGGCCTGGCTCGAGAATGAATTGGCCTGGCTTGGCATAATTTGGCCTGGCATGAATTGGCCTGGCTCGACGTGAATTGGCCTGGCTTGACCTGAATTGGCCTGGCATAATTTGGCCTGGCATCAATTGGCCTGGCTTGACATGAATGGGCCTGGCATGAATTGGCCTGGGTTGGCGTGAATTGGCCTGGTTTCACAATGAATTGGCCTTTATTGACATGAATTGGCCTGGCTCGACATGAATTGCCCTGGCTCTACATGAATTTGCCTGGCTTGGCAACGAATTTGCCTGGCATGAATTGGCCTGGCTTGAAAATGAATTGGCCTTTCTTGACATGAACTGGCCTGGCTCGACATGAATTGGCCTGGCATAATTTGGCCTGGCATGAGTTGGCCTGGCTTGGCATCAATTGGCCTGGCTTGGCATGAATTGGCCTGGCTTGACAACTAATTGGCCTGGCTCGACATGAATTGGCCTGACTCGACAATGAATTGGCCTGGCATCAATTCGCCTTGCTCGACATGAATAGGCCTGGCATCAATTGGCCTGGCTCGACAACGAATTTGCCTGGCTTGACATGAATTGGCCTGACTTGACAATGAATTGGCCTGGCATCAATTGGCCTTGCTCGACATGAATTGGCCTGGCTTGACATGAATTGTCCTGGCTCGACATGAATTGGCCTGGCTCGACATGAATTGGCCTGGCTCGACATGAATTGGCCTGGCTTGACAATGAATTGGCCTGGCATCATTTGGCCTGGCTTGACAATTAATTGGCCTGGCATTAATTGGCCTGGCATCAATTGGCCTTGCTCGACAATGAATTGGCCTGGCTCGACAATGAATTGGCCTGGCTCGACATGAATTTGCCTGGCTTGACATGAATTGGCCTGGCTTGACAATGAATTGGCCTGGCATCAATTGGCCTTGCTCGACATGAATTGGCCTGGCTTGACGTGAATTGGCCTTGCTTGACAATGAATTGGCCTGGCATCAATTGGCCTTGCTCGACATGAATTGGCCTGGCATCAATTGGCCTTGCTCGACATGAATTGGCCTGGCATCAATTGGCCTGGCTTGGCATCAATTGGCCTGGCTCGACGTGAATTGGCCTGGCTTGACATGAATGGGCCTGGCATCAATTGGCCTGGCTTGACATGAATTGGCCTGGCTCGACATGAATTGCCCTGGATTGACAATGAATTGGCCTGGCATCAATTGGCCTTGCTCGACATGAATTGGCCTGGCTTGGCATCAATTGGCCTGGCTTGGCATCAATTGGCCTGGCTCGACATGAATTGTCCTGGCTTGACATAAATTGGCCTGGCATCAATTGGCCTTGCTCGACATGAATTGGCCTGGCTTGGCATCAATTGGCCTGGCTCGACGTGAATTGGCCTGGCTCGACGTGAATGGGCCTGGCATGAATTGGCCTGGCTTGAAAATGAATTGGCCTTGCTCGACATGAATTGGCCTGGCTCGACAATGAATTGGTCTGGCTTGGCATGAATTGGCCTGGCATGAATTGGCCTGGCTCGACATCAATTGGCCTGGCTTGAAAATGAATCTGCCTGGCTTGAAAATGAATCGGCCTGGCTTGGCAATTAATTGGCCTGGCTTGACAATGAATTGGCCTGGCTTGAGAACGAATTGGCCTGGCTCGACAACGAATTGGCCTGGCTCGACAACGAATTGGCCTGGCTCGACGTGAATTGGCCTGGCTTGAAAATGAATTGGCCTGGCATGACAATGAATTGGCCTGGCTTGAAAATGAATTGGCCTGGCTTGGCAACGAATTGGCCTGGCATCAATTGGCCTGGCTTGGCATCAATTGGCCTGGCTTGACAATGAATTGGCCTGGTTAGTCATCAATTGGCCTGGCTCGACATGAATTGGCCTGGCTCGACATGAATTGGCCTGGCTCGACATGAATTGGCCTGGCTCGACAATGAATTGGCCTGGCATCAATTGGCCTTGCTCGACATGAATAGGCCTGGCATCAATTGGCCTGGCTCGACAACGAATTGGCCTGGCTTGACATGAATTGGCCTGGCTTGACAATGAATTGGCCTGGCCTCAATTGGCCTTGCTCGACATGAATTGGCCTGGCTTGGCATGAATTGGCCTGGTTTGGCATGAATTGGCCTGGCTTGACAACGAATTGGCCTGGCAACAATTGGCCTTGCTCGACATGAATTGGCCTGGCTTGACAACGGATTTGCCTGGCATGAATTGGCCTGGCTTGACATGAATTGGCCTGGCTTGACAACGAATTGGGCTGGCATCAATTGGCCTTGCTCGACATGAATTGGCCTGGCTTGACGTGAATTGGCCTGGCTCGACAATGAATTGGCCTGGCTCGACAATGAATTGGCCTGGCTTGGCATAATTTGGCCTGGCATGAATTGGCCTGGCTCGACGTGAATTGGCCTGGCTTGACCTGAATTGGCCTGGCATAATTTGGCCTGGCATCAATTGGCCTGGCTTGACATGAATGGGCCTGGCATGAATTGGCCTGGCTTGGCGTGAATTGGCCTGGTTTGACAATGAATTGGCCTTTATTGACATGAATTGGCCTGGCTCGACATGAATTGGCCTGGCTCTACATGAATTGGCCTGGCTTGGCAACGAATTGGCCTGGCTTCGAATGAATTGGCCTGGCTTGACAACGGATTTGCCTGGCATGAATTGGCCTGGCTTCGCATGAATCGGCCTGGCTTGAAAATGAATTGGCCTGGCTCGACAATGAATTGGCCTGGCATGAATTGGCCTGGCTTGAAAATGAATTGGTCTGGCCTGAATTGGCCTGGCTCGACAATGAATTGGCATGGCTCGGCATCAATTGGCCTGGCTTGACGTGAATCTGCCTGGCTTGACAATGAATCGGCCTGGCTTGGCAATGAATTGGCCTTGCTTGGCAACGAATTGGCCTGGCATGACAATGAATTGGCCTGGCATGACAATGAATTGGCTTGGCTCGACAATGAATTGGCCTGGCTCGACAATGAATTGGCCTGGCTTGGCATCAATTGGCCTGGCTTGACAATGATTTGACCTGGCTTGACATCAATTGGCCTGGCTTGACAATGAATTGACCTGGCTTGACATCAATTGGCCTGGCTTGACGTGAATTGGCCTGGTTTGACATGAATTGGCTTGGCATGAATTGGCATGGCTCGACAATGAATTGGCCTAGCATTAATTGGTCTGGCTTGACAATGAATCGGCCTGGCATGAATTGGCCTGGCTTCGCATGAATTGGCCTGGCTTGGCATCAATTGGCCTGGCTTGACAATGAATTGGCCTTTCTTGACATGAATTGTCCTGGCTTGACCTGAATTGGCCTGGCTTGACCTGAATTGGCCTGGCATAATTTGGCCTGGCATGAATTGGCCTGGCATGAATTGGCCTGGCTCGACGTGAATTGGCCTGACTCGACAATGAATTGGCCTGGCATCAATTGGCCTGGCTTGACATGAATGGGCCTGGCATGAATTGGCCTGGCTTGGCGTGAATTGGCCTGGTTCTACAATGAATTGGCCTTTATTGACATGAATTGGCCTGGCTCGACATGAATTGGCCTGGCTTGGCAACGAATTGGCCTGGCTTGGCAACGAATTGGCCTTGCTCGACAATGAATTGGCCTGGCTTGACCACGGATTTGCCTGGCATGAATTGGCCTGGCTTCGCATGAATCGGCGTGGCTTGAAAATGAATTGGCCTTTCTTGACATGAATTGGCCTGGCTCGACATGAATTGGCCTGGCATAATTTGGCCTGGTATGAATTGGCCTGGCATGGCATCAATTGGCCTGGCTTGACAACGAATTGGCCTGGATTGGCATGAATATGCCTGGCATGAATTGGCCTGGCACATTAATTGGCCTTGCTCGACAATGAATTGGCCTGGCATCAATTGGCCTGGCTTGACAACGAATTGGCCTGGCATCAATTGGCCTGGCTTGACAATGAATTGGCCTGGATTGGCATGAATAGGCCTGGCATAAATTGGCCTGGCACATTAATTGGCCTGGCATCAATTGGCCTTGCTCGACAATGAATTGGCATGGCATCAATTGGCCTGGCTTGACAACGAATTGGCCTGGCTTGACATGAATGGGCCTGGGATGAATTGGCCTGGCTTGGCGTGAATTGGCCTGGTTTGACAATGAATTGGCCTTTATTGACATGACTTGGCCTGGCTCGACATGAATTGGCCTGGCAACGAATTGGCCTGGCTCGACAATGAAATGGCCTGGCTTGACAACGGATTTGCCTGGCATGAATTGGCCTGGCTTCGCATGAATCGGCCTGGCTTGACAATGAATTGGCCTGGCTTGACATGAATGGGCCTGGCATGGCGTGAATTGGACTGGTTTGACAATGAATTGGCCTTTATTGACATGAATTGGCCTGGCTTGACAATGAATTGGCCTGGCATCATTTGGCCTTGCTCGACAATGAATTGGCCTGGCATCAATTGGCCTGGCTTGACAATGAATTGGCCTGGATTGGTATGAATAGGCCTGGCATGAATTGGCCTGGCACATTAATTGGCCTTGCTCGACAATGAATTGGCATGGCATCAATTGGCCTGGCTTGACAACGAATTGTCCTGGCATGACAATGAATTGGCTTGGCTCGACAATGAATTGGCCTGGCTCGACAATGAATTGGCCTGGCTTGGCATCAATTGGCCTGGCTTGACAACGAATTGGCCTGGCATCAATTGGCCTGCCTTGACATGAATGGGCCTGGCATGAATTGGCCTGGCTTGGCGTGAATTGGCCTGGTTTGACAATGAATTGGCCTTTCTTGACATGAATTGGCCTGGCTTGGCAACGAATTGGCCTGGCTTGGCAACGAATTGGCCTGGCTGGACAATGAATTGGCATGGTTTGACAACGGATTTGCCTGGCATGAATTGGCCTGGCTTGAAAATGAATTGGCCTTGCTCGACATGAATTGGCCTGGCTCGACAATGAATTGGCCTGGCATGAATTGGCCTGGCTTGAAAATGAATTGGTCTGGCATGAATTGGCCTGGCTCGACAATGAATTGGCCTGGCTTGACAACGGATTTGCCTGGCTTGACATGAATGGGCCTGGGATGAATTGGCCTGGCTTGGCGTGAATTGGCCTGGTTTGACAATGAATTGGCCTTTATTGACATGACTTGGCCTGGCTCGACATGAATTGGCCTGGCAACGAATTGGCCTGGCTCGACAATGAAATGGCCTGGCTTGACAACGGATTTGCCTGGCATGAATTGGCCTGGCTTCGCATGAATCGGCCTGGCTTGACAATGAATTGGCCTGGCTTGACATGAATGGGCCTGGCATGGCGTGAATTGGACTGGTTTGACAATGAATTGGCCTTTATTGACATGAATTGGCCTGGCTTGACAATGAATTGGCCTGGCATCATTTGGCCTTGCTCGACAATGAATTGGCCTGGCATCAATTGGCCTGGCTTGACAATGAATTGGCCTGGATTGGTATGAATAGGCCTGGCATGAATTGGCCTGGCACATTAATTGGCCTTGCTCGACAATGAATTGGCATGGCATCAATTGGCCTGGCTTGACAACGAATTGTCCTGGCATGACAATGAATTGGCTTGGCTCGACAATGAATTGGCCTGGCTCGACAATGAATTGGCCTGGCTTGGCGTCAATTGGCCTGGCTTGACAACGAATTGGCCTGGCATCAATTGGCCTGCCTTGACATGAATGGGCCTGGCATGAATTGGCCTGGCTTGGCGTGAATTGGCCTGGTTTGACAATGAATTGGCCTTTCTTGACATGAATTGGCCTGGCTTGGCAACGAATTGGCCTGGCTTGGCAACGAATTGGCCTGGCTGGACAATGAATTGGCATGGTTTGACAACGGATTTGCCTGGCATGAATTGGCCTGGCTTGAAAATGAATTGGCCTTGCTCGACATGAATTGGCCTGGCTCGACAATGAATTGGCCTGGCATGAATTGGCCTGGCTTGAAAATGAATTGGTCTGGCATGAATTGGCCTGGCTCGACAATGAATTGGCCTGGCTTGACAACGGATTTGCCTGGCATGAATTGGCCTGGCTTCGCATGAATTGGCCTGGCTTGAAAATGAATTGGCCTTGCTCGACATGAATTGGCCTGGCTCGACAATGAATTGGCCTGGGATGAATTGGCCTGGCTCGACATCAATTGGCCTGGCTTGACATGAATCTGCCTGGCTTGACAATGAATCGGCCTGGCTTGGCAATGAATTGGCCTGGCTTGGCAATGAATTGGCCTTGCTCGACATGAATTGGCCTGGCTCGACAATGAATTGGCCTGGGATGAATTGGCCTGGCTCGACATCAATTGGCCTGGCTTGACATGAATCTGCCTGGCTTGACAATGAATCGGCCTGGCTTGGCAATGAATTGGCCTGGCTTGACAATGAATTGACCTGGCTTGACATAATTTGACCTGGCTTGACATAAATTGGCCTGGCTCGACATGAATTGGCCTGGCATAATTTGGCCTGGTATGAATTGGCCTGGCATGGCATCAATTGGCCTGGCTTGACAACGAATTGGCCTGGCTTGGCAACGAATTGGCCTGGCTGGACAATGAATTGGCATGGTTTGACAACGGATTTGCCTGGCATGAATTGGCCTGGCTTGAAAATGAATTGGCCTTGCTCGACATGAATTGGCCTGGCTCGACAATGAATTGGCCTGGCATGAATTGTCCTGGCTTGAAAATGAATTGGTCTGGCATGAATTGGCCTGGCTCGACAATGAATTGGCCTGGCTTGACAACGGATTTGCCTGGCTTGACATGAATGGGCCTGGGATGAATTGGCCTGGCTTGGCGTGAATTGGCCTGGTTTGACAATGAATTGGCCTTTATTGACATGACTTGGCCTGGCTCGACATGAATTGGCCTGGCAACGAATTGGCCTGGCTCGACAATGAAATGGCCTGGCTTGACAACGGATTTGCCTGGCATGAATTGGCCTGGCTTCGCATGAATCGGCCTGGCTTGACAATGAATTGGCCTGGCTTGACATGAATGGGCCTGGCATGGCGTGAATTGGACTGGTTTGACAATGAATTGGCCTTTATTGACATGAATTGGCCTGGCTTGACAATGAATTGGCCTGGCATCATTTGGCCTTGCTCGACAATGAATTGGCCTGGCATCAATTGGCCTGGCTTGACAATGAATTGGCCTGGATTGGTATGAATAGGCCTGGCATGAATTGGCCTGGCACATTAATTGGCCTTGCTCGACAATGAATTGGCATGGCATCAATTGGCCTGGCTTGACAACGAATTGTCCTGGCATGACAATGAATTGGCTTGGCTCGACAATGAATTGGCCTGGCTCGACAATGAATTGGCCTGGCTTGGCATCAATTGGCCTGGCTTGACAACGAATTGGCCTGGCATCAATTGGCCTGCCTTGACATGAATGGGCCTGGCATGAATTGGCCTGGCTTGGCGTGAATTGGCCTGGTTTGACAATGAATTGGCCTTTCTTGACATGAATTGGCCTGGCTTGGCAACGAATTGGCCTGGCTGGACAATGAATTGGCATGGTTTGACAACGGATTTGCCTGGCATGAATTGGCCTGGCTTGAAAATGAATTGGCCTTGCTCGACATGAATTGGCCTGGCTCGACAATGAATTGGCCTGGCATGAATTGGCCTGGCTTGAAAATGAATTGGTCTGGCATGAATTGGCCTGGCTCGACAATGAATTGGCCTGGCTTGACAACGGATTTGCCTGGCATGAATTGGCCTGGCTTCGCATGAATTGGCCTGGCTTGAAAATGAATTGGCCTTGCTCGACATGAATTGGCCTGGCTCGACAATGAATTGGCCTGGGATGAATTGGCCTGGCTCGACATCAATTGGCCTGGCTTGACATGAATCTGCCTGGCTTGACAATGAATCGGCCTGGCTTGGCAATGAATTGGCCTGGCTTGGCAATGAATTGGCCTTGCTCGACATGAATTGGCCTGGCTCGACAATGAATTGGCCTGGGATGAATTGGCCTGGCTCGACATCAATTGGCCTGGCTTGACATGAATCTGCCTGGCTTGACAATGAATCGGCCTGGCTTGGCAATGAATTGGCCTGGCTTGACAATGAATTGACCTGGCTTGACATAATTTGACCTGGCTTGACATAAATTGGCCTGGCTCGACATGAATTGGCCTGGCATAATTTGGCCTGGTATGAATTGGCCTGGCATGGCATCAATTGGCCTGGCTTGACAACGAATTGGCCTGGATTGGCATGAATATGCCTGGCATGAATTGGCCTGGCACATTAATTGGCCTTGCTCGACAATGAATTGGCCTGGCATCAATTGGCCTGGCTTGACAACGAATTGGCCTGGCATCAATTGGCCTGGCTTGACAATGAATTGGCCTGGATTGGCATGAGTAGGCCTGGCATAAATTGGCCTGGCACATTAATTGGCCTGGCATCAATTGGCCTTGCTCGACAATGAATTGGCATGGCATCAATTGGCCTGGCTTGACAACGAATTGGCCTGGCTTGACATGAATGGGCCTGGGATGAATTGGACTGGCTTGGCGTAAATTGTCCTGGTTTGACAATGAATTGGCCTTTATTGACATGACTTGGCCTGGCTCGACATGAATTGGCCTGGCAACGAATTGGCCTGGCTCGACAATGAAATGGCCTGGCTTGACAACGGATTTGCCTGGCATGAATTGGCCTGGCTTCGCATGAATCGGCCTGGCTTGACAATGAATTGGCCTGGCTTGACATGAATGGGCCTGGCATGGCGTGAATTGGACTGGTTTGACAATGAATTGGCCTTTATTGAAATGAATTGGCCTGGCTTGACAATGAATTGGCCTGGCATCATTTGGCCTTGCTCGACAATGAATTGGCCTGGCATCAATTGGCCTGGCTTGACAATGAATTGGCCTGGATTGGTATGAATAGGCCTGGCATGAATTGGCCTGGCACATTAATTGGCCTTGCTCGACAATGAATTGGCATGGCATCAATTGGGCTGGCTTGACAACAAATTGTCCTGGCATGACAATGAATTGGCTTGGCTCGACAATGAATTGGCCTGGCTCGACAATGAATTGGCCTGGCTTGGCATCAATTGGCCTGGCTTGACAACGAATTGGCCTGGCATCAATTGGCCTGCCTTGACATGAATGGGCCTGGCATGAATTGGCCTGGCTTGGCGTGAATTGGCCTGGTTTGACAATGAATTGGCCTTTCTTGACATGAATTGGCCTGGCTTGGCAACGAATTGGCCTGGCTTGGCAACGAATTGGCCTGGCTGGACAATGAATTGGCATGGTTTGACAACGGATTTGCCTGGCATGAATTGGCCTGGCTTGAAAATGAATTGGCCTTGCTCGACATGAATTGGCCTGGCTCGACAATGAATTGGCCTGGCATGAATTGGCCTGGCTTGAAAATGAATTGGTCTGGCATGAATTGGCCTGGCTCGACAATGAATTGGCCTGGCTTGACAACGGATTTGCCTGGCTTGACATGAATGGGCCTGGGATGAATTGGCCTGGCTTGGCGTGAATTGGCCTGGTTTGACAATGAATTGGCCTTTATTGACATGACTTGGCCTGGCTCGACATGAATTGGCCTGGCAACGAATTGGCCTGGCTCGACAATGAAATGGCCTGGCTTGACAACGGATTTGCCTGGCATGAATTGGCCTGGCTTCGCATGAATCGGCCTGGCTTGACAATGAATTGGCCTGGCTTGACATGAATGGGCCTGGCATGGCGTGAATTGGACTGGTTTGACAATGAATTGGCCTTTATTGACATGAATTGGCCTGGCTTGACAATGAATTGGCCTGGCATCATTTGGCCTTGCTCGACAATGAATTGGCCTGGCATCAATTGGCCTGGCTTGACAATGAATTGGCCTGGATTGGTATGAATAGGCCTGGCATGAATTGGCCTGGCACATTAATTGGCCTTGCTCGACAATGAATTGGCATGGCATCAATTGGCCTGGCTTGACAACGAATTGTCCTGGCATGACAATGAATTGGCTTGGCTCGACAATGAATTGGCCTGGCTCGACAATGAATTGGCCTGGCTTGGCATCAATTGGCCTGGCTTGACAACGAATTGGCCTGGCATCAATTGGCCTGCCTTGACATGAATGGGCCTGGCATGAATTGGCCTGGCTTGGCGTGAATTGGCCTGGTTTGACAATGAATTGGCCTTTCTTGACATGAATTGGCCTGGCTTGGCAACGAATTGGCCTGGCTTGGCAACGAATTGGCCTGGCTGGACAATGAATTGGCATGGTTTGACAACGGATTTGCCTGGCATGAATTGGCCTGGCTTGAAAATGAATTGGCCTTGCTCGACATGAATTGGCCTGGCTCGACAATGAATTGGCCTGGCATGAATTGGCCTGGCTTGAAAATGAATTGGTCTGGCATGAATTGGCCTGGCTCGACAATGAATTGGCCTGGCTTGACAACGGATTTGCCTGGCATGAATTGGCCTGGCTTCGCATGAATTGGCCTGGCTTGAAAATGAATTGGCCTTGCTCGACATGAATTGGCCTGGCTCGACAATGAATTGGCCTGGGATGAATTGGCCTGGCTCGACATCAATTGGCCTGGCTTGACATGAATCTGCCTGGCTTGACAATGAATCGGCCTGGCTTGGCAATGAATTGGCCTGGCTTGGCAATGAATTGGCCTTGCTCGACATGAATTGGCCTGGCTCGACAATGAATTGGCCTGGGATGAATTGGCCTGGCTCGACATCAATTGGCCTGGCTTGACATGAATCTGCCTGGCTTGACAATGAATCGGCCTGGCTTGGCAATGAATTGGCCTGGCTTGACAATGAATTGACCTGGCTTGACATAATTTGACCTGGCTTGACATAAATTGGCCTGGCTTGACAAGAATTGGCCTGGCTCGACAATGAATTGTCCTGGCTCGACATCAATTGGCCTGGCTCGGCATCAATTGGCCTGGCTCGGCATCAATTGGCCTGGCTTGACATGAATCGGCCTGGCTTGGCATGAATTGGCCCTGCTTGGCATGAATTGGCCTGGCTTGACATGAATTGGCCTGGCTTGGCAATGAATTGGCCCGGCTTGGAAATGAATTGGCCTGGCTTGGCAATGAATTGGCCTGGTTAGTCATCAATTGGCCTGGCTCGACATGAATTGGCCTGGCTCGACATGAATTGGCCTGGCTCGACATGAATTGGCCTGGCTTGGCAACGAATTGGCCTGGCTTGACAACGGATTTGCCTGGCATGAATTGGCCTGGCTTCGCATGAATTGGCCTGGCTTGAAAATAAATTGGCCTTGCTCGACATGAATTGGCCTGGCTCGACAATGAATTGGCCTGGCATGAATTGGCCTGGCTTGAAAATGAATTGGTCTGGCCTGAATTGGCCTGCCTCGACATCAATTGGCCTGGCTCGACATCAATTGGCCTGGCTCGACATCAATTGGCCTGGCTCGACATCAATTGGCCTGGCTCGGCATCAATTGACCTGGCTTGACATGAATCTGCCTGGCTTGACAATGAATCGGCCTGGCTTGGCATCAATTGGCCTGGCTTGACATGAATTGGCCTGGCTTAGCAATGAATTGGCCTGGCTTAGCAATGAATTGGCCTGGTTAGTCATCAATTGGCCTGGCTTGACAATGAATTGACCTGGCTTGACATAAATTGACCTGGCTTGACATGAATTGGCCTGGCTTGACATGAATTGGCCTGGCATCAATTGGCCTGGCATGATTTGGCCTGGCATCAATTGGCCTGGCTTGGCATCAATTGGCCTGGCATGAATTGGCCTAGCTTGGCATCAATTGGCCTGGCTAGTCATCAATTGGCCTGGCAACGGATTGGCCTGGCATGATTTGGCCTGGCTTAGCATCAATTGGCATGGCTTGACAATGAATTGGCCTGGCATCAATTGGCCTGGGTTGACGTGAATTGGCCTGGTTTGACAATGAATTGGCCTTTCTTGACAATGAATTGGCCTTTCTTGACAATGAATTGGCCTGGCTTGGCATCAATTGGCCTGACTTGGCCTGGCTTGACAATGAATTGGCCTGGCATCAATTGAACGCATCACATGCTTAAGTGAGCGTTGCTACGCATTGCCGAGCGGAAAGAAGGAGCAGCAACAGCAAAGTCAACATTTCTCTCTTGTGAAGGTTTCCCACATTTGAAAGTAAAGAACAGAGCGAAACATGGTGGCAGCGCATGTGTAGAAATTGGCGAGGTGAAGAGTGGGTTGGATGAAACGCTAGCTTGTTAGCACGGAAGCCAACTGCGAAAAGTCGCTACTAAGCTGGAACCCACCACCAGAGACCAACCAGCCGAACGCCAGCGAGCATGAGGGAGCCGGTAAACCCACTTGCCACGTTAGAAACACCCAGTAGAAAGCCCACTGGACACGTCACAAACTAGCATACAACCGGCTAGCAACGAGACCCGACAAAATGCCACCCAAACAGAAGCAAGACAAGTCAGGAAGAGGATTCCTTGACCCTCACTCAAGTAAACGAATTACTCCAGCAACAAAAAGAGCTTTTTACAGCGCTCTTGCAACAACAACAGGAAAATTTCAAAGGATTTGTCAAGATGATAATAGACTCAACAAACTCACGACTTGACACTTTTACCAGGGAAGTCCAAGAAATAAAAACCAGCATCAACTTTACCCAAAAAGAGGTAGACGACATTAAAAAAAATCTAAACTGTCAAACTGGCCATTCCAAAGACATGCAAACAGAATTCTAAAAGTATGTGACGGCATGCTTGTATTAACAGACAAGGTGGGCTACTTGGAAGGACAGTCAAGAAGAAACAACTTAGTAATTGATGGAATTGAGGAAAAACCGGGAGAAACGTGGACTGAAACAGAGGAAAAAGTTCAAAAAAAATCCTCGAGGAGAAGCTGCTGATACAGGGGCAAATTGAGGTGGAGAGAGCTCACCGCACTGGAAGACAAGACCCTGGAAAACCTCGACCGAGGCCAGTTGTGGTGAATTGGCCTGGCTCGACAATGAATTGGCCTGGCTCGACAATGAATTGGCCTGGCTCGGCATGAAATGACGGCTTGGCTTTGCTCGGCTTGGCTGACTTAACTGGCATGGCTCGTCTTTTTTTGGGGGGTGGGGGGCTGACATAATTTTATTTGAGGCTGTCTGATTTTTTTTTAAGGCAGCCTGATTTTTTTAATTGGAGGGGGCATGGCTTGACATAGCTTGGCCTTGAAATTGGTCTATTAGATTTTTTTTCAGCAGCCCGAGTTTCTCTTTTTTTTATTTTTTTTGAGGCAGCCTGACTTGTTTTTTCTTTTTTTTTTTTATTGAGCCCGGGGGTCTTGGCTTGACATGGCTTGACATTAATTGGCTTGGCTTGAAATGACGGCTTGGCTTGAAACGACGGCTTGCTTGTCTTGTCTTGAAATGACAGCTCGGCTCGACTTGAAATTACTTGACATGGCTTGAAATGACTTGGCTTGGCTTGGCTTGGCTTGGGCTTCGGCCCGACTTGACTTGCAATGACAGCTTGGCTTATTTTTATTTTTTTGGAGGGGTGGGCTTGACTTGACATGAAATGATTTGGCTTGGCTTGACATTAAATGGCCTGGCTTGAAATGACTGCTTGAATTGGTTTGACTTGACGTGAAATGACTGCTGGGCTTTGCTCGGCTGACTTTTTTTTTAATTGGCATGGCTTGTCTTTTTTGGGGGGCGGGTGATATGTTTTTATTTGAGGCTGTCTGATTTTTTTTTAGGCAGCCTGACTTGTTTTCTTTTTCTTTTTTTTTTTTTAATTGAGCCCGGGGGTCTTGGCTTGACATGGCTTGCCTCGACATGAATTGGCTTGGCTCGGCTTGACATGATGGCTTGAATTGAATAAGCTTGATTTGGCTAAGCTTGGCTTGGACTTGAAATGACTCAAGTTGGCTTGACATGACATGGCCTGGCATTTTTTTCTTTGGGTGGCTGACATTTTTTTCAGGCACTTGGCGTTTGTTGCTTGGCATGAAATAACTTGACAAGGCCTTTTATTACACTTTTTTGGAAGCGGCCCGAGGTTTTTTTTTTTTTTGGAGGCATCCTGACTTTTTGTTTTGAGGCGGCCTGACTTTTTTTTTAATTGGGCCCGGGGGTCTTGGTTTGACATGGCTTGGCTTGGAATGGCTTGACTTGACATGAAATGGCCTGGCTTGAATTTGCTTGGCTTGATATGAATTGGCTTGACATGAATTGGCTTGGTTTGGCTTGAAATGACGGCTCGGCTTGTCTTTGCTTGAAATGACGGCTCGGCTCGACTTGAAATGACGGCTCGGCTCGACTTGAAATGACGGTTCGGCTCGACTTCAAATGACGGTTCGGCTCGACTTGAAATTACTTGACATGGCTTGAAATGACTTTGCTTGACTTGTGTTGGGTTTGGGCCTGACTTGACTTGAAATGACGGCTTGGCTTGATTTTTCTTTTTTGGAGGGGTGAGCTTGACTTTCCATGTCTTGAAATGTCTTTGCTTGGCATGAATTGGCTTGACTTGAAATGGCTTGGCTTGAAATGACAGCTTGATTTGAAATGACTGCTTGGATTTGCTCTGCTTTTTTTTCTTTTTTTTTTTTTTAATGTAGGGGGCTTGGCTTGACATGGCTTGGCCTTGAAATTGGTCTATTAGATTTTTTTTTTCAGCAGCCTGAGTTTCTTTTTTTAAATTTTGTTTGAGGCAGCCTGACTTGTTTTCTTGTCTTTTTTTTTTTTTTAATAAGCCCGGGGGTCTTGGCTTGACATGGCTTGGCTCGGCTTGACATTAATCGGCTTGGCTTGAAATGACGGCTTGGCTTGTCTTGTCTTGAAATGACATCTCGGCTCGACTTGAAATTACTTGACATGGCTTGAAATGACTTTGCCTAACATGGGTTGGGCTTGGGCTTGACTTGACTTGAAATGACGGCTTGGCTTGAATTTTTTTTTTTTTTTTTTTGAGGGGTGGGCTTGACTTGACACATCTTGAAATGACTGCTTGGCATGACTTGACATGAATTGGCTTGGCTTGACATGAAATGGCCTGGCTTGAAATGACGGCTTGAATTGACTTGACTTGAAATGACTGCTTGGCTTTCCTCGGCTTGGCTGACTTTTTTTTTTAATTGGCATGGCTTGTCTTTTTTTTGGGGGGGTGACATGTTTTTATTTGAGGCGTTTTTTTTTTTAAGGCAGCCTGATTTTTTTTTTTTTTTAATTGAGCCCGGGGGTCTTGGCTTGACATGGCTTGGCTTGGCATGACATGACATAGCTTGACATGAATCGGCTTGGCTTGACTTGAATTGGCTTGGCTCGACTTGAATTGGCCTGGCTTGACAATGAATTGACAACGAATAGGCCTGACATGAAATGACGGCTTGGATTTGCTAGGCATGGCTGGCTTTTTTTTTTTTAATTGGGGCCCTGAGGGGTCTTGGTTTGACTTTTTTTGTGGGGGTGGGGCTGACATTTTTTTTATTTAAGGCTGCCTGATTTTTTTTAATTGGAGGGGCCTTGGCTTGACCTTGAAATTGGTCTACTTTTAGATTTATTTTGGCAGCCTGAGTTTCTTTTCTTTTTTAGGCATCCTGACATTTTTTTTTTTTTGTTTTGAGGCGGCGTGACTTTTTTTTTATAAGGCCCGGGGGTTTTGGCTTGACGTGGCTTGGCTTGACATGAATTGGCTTGGCTTGGCTTTGCTTGACATGAATTGGCTTGGCTTGACATCAATTGGCTTGGCATAAATTGGCCTGGCATGAATTGGGCTGGCCTGGCATGAATTGGCCTGGCATGAATTGGCCTGGCTTGACTTGAAATGACGGCTTGGATTGGCTCGGCTTGGCTTGACATTAAATGACTTGGCTTGACGTGAAATGGCTTGGCTTGAAATGACTGCTTGGATTTGCTCTGTTTGGCTGACTTTTTTTAATTGGGTCCCCGGGGGGCTTAGCTTGACATGGTTGTTTTTTTTTGTAGGGGGCTGACATTTTTTATTTGAGGCCGTCAGATTTTTTTTTAAGGCAGCCCGAGTATCTTTTTTTTTAAATTGAGACCAGGGGTCTTGGCTCGGCTTGAAATGATGGCTTGAATTAAATCAGCTTGATTTGGCTACGCTTGGCTTGGACTTGAAATGGCTTGAAATGACTAGACATTGTTTGACATGACCTGGCATTTTTTTTTCTTTGGGTGGCTGACATTTTTTGTAGGCACTTTGCTTATGTTGCTTGGCATGAAATGACTTGACAAGGCCTTTTATTACATTTTTTTGGGAGGCGGCCTGACTTTTTTTTTAATTGGGCCGGGGGTCTTTGCTTGACATGAATTGGCTCGGCTCAGCTTGAAATGACTGCTTGGATTGTCTTAGCTCGTCTTGGACTTGAAATGTCTGACTTGAAATGACTTGAGTGTGCCAGGGGTCTTGGCTTTGCATGACATGAATTGACTTGGCGTGAAATGATAGCTTGAAATTACTGCTTGAAATTAATTGAAATGGCATGGCTTGACATAGCTTGGCTTTTTTTTTCTTTGGGGGGGAGCCGACTCAGGCGGCCATTTTTTTTTTTTAAGGCAGCCCGACTTTTTTAATTGGAGGTGCGCTTGGCTTGACATGGGGTGATACGGCTTGAAATGACGTGACACTGCTTGGCATTGCTTGAAATGGCGTGATACATTTGGTTTGGCACCGCTAAAAATGGCGTGATACGGCTTGGCTTGGAATGACTCGAGTTGGCTTGGACTTGATATGGCTTCAAATGACTTGACATGGCTTGGCATTTTTTTTTCCTTGGAGGGTTGACATTTTTTGCGGTGGGTTGGCTTTTTTTGCTTGGCATGAAATGACTTCACATCTGATCTGAAATGACTGACTTCAAATGACTTAGCTTGGACTTGAAATGACATGGCTTGAAATGGCTTGGCTTTTTTTCTTTGGGGGGGGCTGACATTTTTTGCAGAAGCTTGGCTTTAAATGACGGCTTGGCATGATGGCTTGGCTTGGCATGACGGCTTGGCTTGGCATGACGGCTTGAAATGACTGCTTGGTTTGGCTTGGTTTAAAATTACGGATCAGCTCAATGGCTTGACTTTTTTTTTGGCGTGGTGGGCTTGGGTGGGGGGGGTGGCTTGACTGGGCCTTCAATGGCACGGCTTGAAATTTCTTGAAGGCTTGACTTGACATGGCTTGGCTTGAAATTGTTTGAATGGGCTTGACTTGACGTGGCTTTTTTTTTTTAGGCGGCCCGACATGGGAGGGCGCAGTGGGGCTTGGCTTGATTGAATTTTTTTTGCAGGGGGGACTTGACATGGCTTGGCTTAAAAATTTTTAAGGATGGAAAGACATTCCATGCAAGGATACTGTTGTGTGGTTGTACCATCCAATGACAGCTGTGAGACATGCAAAGTGTCAAGCAGAGCTAACGTGATCAGTGGTACTTTTCAATAACAGTTCTGCAGTTGGTGCAGATAATCATTGCACCATTTTAAAGTGGCCAATAACAGTATTTGTCAAGCAAGTTTAAGTGTGCAATTGTACAGAAGTCCTTGAGCACTTTAAAGTGTGCTGTGGAATAGAGATCAGTGATGACGGTTCAAGTACAGAGCTGGAGCCACAATGATTATTGCAATAATGTTGTTCCACAGTGGTGTGCTAAATTGCCAAGAGCCACTATCTCGGCCGATTTGGGTTACTGTTTCTGGAGTTAATTGCTAGATCGAAGAAGTTGTGAATGTCTGCTGGATTTGGTGTGCATGGATCGGTAGTGCTTGTGTGAGGGGAGTAGCTGGAAAAGGTGGTGGGCTGGGTGTGGGGGTCCAGTAGGATTTTCCGTGCCCTTGTCTTGGTTCTTGCGGTGTGCAAGTCCTCAAGAGTGGATAGGATGGGACCAATGGTGTTTTCCGCAGTTCTAACTGTCCATTGCATTCGGATTTTGTCCTTTTTGTGGCGGCCCCAAGTCAAACCATGATGGAAGAACATAAGATTGATTCGATGACTGCTGTGTAGAACTGTTTGAGCACCTCCTGTGACAGGCTCTGCTTCCTCAGCAGCCTCAGGAAGTACATCGTCTGCTGGGACTTTTTCAGGATGGAGTTGGTGTTGACCCCCCACCTCAAGTCCTGGGGGACTGTGATTCCCAGGAACTTTAAGGTCTCGACTGTTGACACAGGGCAGTTGGACATTGTGAAGGGCAGCTGTGGTGAAGGATGTTTCCAGAAGTCCACAATCATCTCTACCATCTTGAGCTGCACCAAAGCACCAGCTGCTCCACTTGTCAGCACGCAGACTTGTCGCGGTCTTTAATGAGACCGATGACTGTGGTGTCTGCGAACTTTGAGTTTGACGGCTGGGTGTTCAAATGCAATCGTTCGTGTCGAGGGAGAAGAGCAGTGGAGAAAGGACACATCTCTGCAGAGCTCCAGTGCTGGTGGTGTGCGTTGTTGTCCTTCCCAACCTCACCTGTTGTGTCCATCCAGTCAGGAAGCTGAGGATCCAATGGTAGATTGTAGGGGACACACAGACATGGAAAAGTTTGGAGGTGAGGAGTTCCGGGATGATGGTGTTGAAGGCAGAGCTGAAGTACACAAACAGGATCCTTGTGTTTGTCGCTGTGCTCAAGGCTGCAATGCAGCCCTATGTTGACTGCATCCTCCACAGACCTGTTTGCCCAGTAGGTGAACTTGCAGAGGGTCCAGTGATGTTCTTTAGGTGGTTCAGCACAAGGCGTTCAAAGGACTTCATGACCACAGACGCCAGAGCGACAGGCCTATTGTTGTTCAGTTCCGATGTTGCTAGTTTCTTGGAAACTGGGATGATCGTAGACTGAAGCAGGATGGGACTTCACACAGCTCCAGGGATCTGCGTATTTGTGTGAAGACCGGAGCCAGCTGGTCAGCGCAGATTTCAGGCAGGAGGGGAACACTTTGTCGGGCCCTGCAGATTTCTTGATCTTCTGCTGCTTGAAGAGCCGTCTCACGTCCTGTTCGTAGATCTTTAGGGCAGGGGTGTAGTTAGGGTAGTGTCTGGTCGGGGTGGGCAGATGTGGGACGTGGGGGAGTCTTTTTCAAATCTGCAAAAAAAAAAAAAAAAAACATGTTCAGTTCATCAGCCAGACCCTTATTGTTCACTGCTTGGTGTCTGATAGTTTGTGACTGCTTTCCAACCATGCCACACAGATGCGGAGTTGTGATCAGTAAAATGTTTTTTTTCAGCCTCTCTGCATAGCTTCTCTTTGCGATGATAATTTCCTTTGTTGATTGTTTCGGGTGTGTTTGTACAGTGCCCTATTTCCACTTCTAAATGCGGACGCTCGCATTAGGGTCTTTTTTCAAGGTGGCCTCACTTTTTTTCAAGTTTGAGGGAATGTAAACAACACTTGGTTTCTGTCAGAGATTTTCTCGGAAAAAGTTCAAGAAATGACTCGGCACACAGGAAAATTGTCTTCAATATCGGCGGAAGCGGACCTCTGAGAGCGAACAAAGGTTAGTTGCTCCGCGATCACACTTAAAGTCCCGCCTCCGCGAGTTCGACATTTTATTGTAACATATGCAAAATACAAGATAAACACTGCCCCCGATATTTGCATGCCGCACCCCCGGTAGAGACCTATTACCTGTTTTTTAAACTTGAACCTCACGTACATTGGCGCCTTTTCTGCCTGGTCTACATCGAATTAACATGTTGCAGAGTTTGCGGATGGCCAATGTCGCCTGGGCACGAGTGTGTTCTCAACTCGTCTTTTGTTGTTCCCGAATTATTCATTCCCTTTTGTGACCGAGTTTCGCCCTCTCCCCTGTGGTCGCCTACCTGTATTGACGTGCCAATTGTGGACATTAACGGCCCTCCGACGAGGTGGCCGGCGCCTTTGTGTACAGGCATTTGGGGGTGCTGGATACACACCCAAACGCTTCGATGTGCCCAAATAAATGAAACTTTAAACATGATACAAATTTTCTCTAACAGCCTTAAATTGCTTGGCTTGAAATTTTGGGGGGGCTTGACTTGACATGGCTTGAAATGACTTGATGTGGCATGGCTTGGCTTGAAATGGCCGTTTTCGTTTGTAGGCGGCCTGACATTTTTTTTTTAATTGGGTGGGGGGGCTTGCCTCGAAAAACAATTTTTTGGGGGGTGGTGGGGGTGTTGCTTGAATTGACATATCTTGAAACGGCTTGATGTGGCTTTTTTTAGGTGACCTGGAGGCTGAGGGAATGTAAACAACACTTGGCCTTAAATGGCATGCCTTAAAATTTTTTGGGGGGTGCGGCTTGACATGGCTTGAAACTGCCTGACATGGATTTTTATCTTTGTGGGGTGTGGGGGACTTGGCTTGGCATGAAATGACTTGAGATGGCCGAGCCTGACTTTTTTTCGAGGGGGCCCAACTTTTTTTTTTTGAGGCAGTCTTTTTTTTTAGACTGCTTGATTTTTTTGGGGGGGGTGGGAAGCGGGCTGATATTTTTCACGGCTCAGCTTAAAATGGCACGTCTTGAAAATTTTGGGGGCCTGAGGGTCTTGACTTGACATGGCATGAAATCCATCCATCCACCCATCATCTACCTTATCATCCATCTTATCCGGGGCCGGGTCGCGGGGGCAACAGCTTTAGCAGAGAAGCCCAGACTTCCCTCTCCCTGGCTACTTCGTCCGGCTCTCCCCAGGGGATCCCGAGTCGTTCCCAGGCAAGCTGAGTGACAGTCTCTCCAGCGTGTCCTGGGTCTTCCTCGGGGGTCTCCTCTCGGTGGGGCCTGACCGGAACACCTCACCGGAGAGGCGCTCAGGAGGCATCCGAATCAGATGCCCAAGCTACCTCATCTGGCTCCTCTTGATGTGGAGGAGAAGCGGCTCGACTCTGAGCCCCTCCCGGATGACCGAGCTTCTCACCTTATCTCTAAGGGAGAGCCCGGACACCCTGCGGAGAAAACTCATTTCGGCCGCTTGTAACCGGGATCTCGTTCTTTCGGTCACGGCCCATAGCTCGTGACCATAGATGAGGGTTGGAACGTAGATCGACCGGTAAATTAAGAGCTTCGCCCTTTGGCTCAGCTCCTTCACCACGACAGACCGATACAACGGCCGCATCACAGCAGAGGCTGTAACCAATCCGCCTGTCGATCTCCCGCTCCCTAATGCCCCCACTCGTGAACAAGACCAAGATACTTAAACTCCTCCACTTGGGGCAAGATCTCCCCGACCAGGAGGGGGCACTCCACCCTTTTCCGACTGAGGACCATGGTTTCAGATTTGGAGGTGCTGATCTTCATCCCAACCGCTTCACACTCGGCTGTGAAACGCTCCAGTGAGAGTTGGAGAGCCCTGTTTGAAGGAGCCAACAGCACCACATCATCTGCAAAAAGCAGGGATGCAATACTGAGGCCCCCAAAACGGACCCCCTCAACGCTTCGGCTGCGCCTAGAAATTTTGTCCATAAAGGTTGTGAACAGAATCGGCGACAAAGGGCAGCCTTGGCGGAGTCCTACTCTCACTGCAAACGATTCCGACTCACTGCCGGCAATGCGAACCAAACTCTGACATCGGTGGTATAGTGACCGAACAGCCCGTATCAGGGGGTTCGGTACCCCATACCCTCGAAGCACCCCCCACAGAACTCCCCGAGGGACACGGTCAAACGCCTTCTCCAAGTCCACAAAACACGTAGACTGGTTGGGCGAATTCCCACATACCCTCGACGACCCTGCTAAGGGTGTAGAGCTGGTCCACGGTTCCACGGCCGGGACGAAAACCACACTGCTCCTCCTCAATCTGTGGCTCGACTTCCTGACGGACCCTCCTCTCCAGCACCCCTGAATAGACCTTACCAGGGAGTCTGAGGAGTGTGATCCCTCTGTAGTTGGAACACACCCTCTGGTTCCCCTTTTTAAAAAGGGGGACTACCACCCCGGTCTGCCAATCCAGAGGCACTCTCCCTGTTGACCATGCGATGTTGCAGAGGCGTGTCAACCAGGACGGCCCCACAACATCCAGAGCCTTGAGGAACTCCGGGCGGATCTCATCCACACCTGGGGCCTTGCCACCGAGGAGCTTTTTAACCACATCGGTGACTTCAGCCACAGAGATAGGAGAGCCCACCTCAGAGTCCCCGGGGGCTCTGCTTCCTCCAAGGAAGACGTGTTGGTAGAGTTGAGGAGAACTTCGAAGTACTCTGCCCACCGGTTCACAACGTCCCGAGTCGAAGTCAGCAGTGCCCATCCCCACTGTTCACACAGTGTTAGTGGTGCACTGCTTCCCCCTCCTGAGACGTATGGTGGACCAGAATTTCCTCGAAGCCGTCCGTAAGTCGGCTTCCATGGCCTCACCAAACTCTTCCCACGCTCTGGTTTTTGCCTCGGCGACCACCGAAGCTGCGTTCCGCTTGGCCAGTCGATACCCATCAGCTGCCTCTGGGGTCTCACAGGCCATAAAGGCTCGATAGGACTCCTCCAGCTTGACGGCATCCCTTACTGCTGGTGTCCACCAGCGAGTACGGGGGTTGCCGCCACGACAGGCACCAACCACCTTACGGCCACAACTCAGATTGGCCGCCTCAACAATAGAGGCACGGAACATGGTCCACTCGGGCTCATTCCCCCGCCTCCCCCGGAACATGGGAAAAGCTCTGTCGAAGGTGGGAGTTGAAACTCCTTCATACAGGGGATTCCGCCAGACGCTCCCAACAAACCCTCACAATACGTTTGGGTCTGCCAAGACAGACCAGCATCTTCCCCCACCATCGGAGCCTACTCACCACCAGGTGGTGATCAGTTGACAGCTCCGCCCCTCTCTTCACCCAAGTGTCCAGAACATGCGGCCGCAAATCCGATGATACAACTACAAAGTCGATCATCGAACTGCGGCCTAGGGTGTCCTGGTGCCAAGTGCACATATGGACACCCTTATGTTTGAAAAAGGTGTTCGTTATGGACAATCCGTGGCGAGCAGGGAAGTCCAATAACAAAACACCACTCGAGTTCTGATCGGGGGGGCCGTTCCTCCCAATCACGCCCCTCCAGGTCTCACAGTCATTGCCCACTTGAGCATTGAAGTCCCCCAGCAGAACAAGGGAGTCCCCAGCAGGAGTACTCTCCAGCACACCCTCCAAGGGCTCCAAAAAGGGTGGGTATGCTGAGCTGCGGTTTGGTGCATATGCACAAACAACAGTCAGGACCCGTCCACCCACCCGAAGGCGGAGGGAGGCAACCCTCTCGTCTACCGGTGTGAACCCCAATGTACAGGCACTGAGCCGTGGGGCAATGAGTATGCCCACACCTGCTCTGCGCCCGTCACTGTGAGCAACTCCAGAGTGGCAGAGAGTCCAACCCCTCTCGAGAGAACTGGTACCAGAACCCAGGCTGTGTGTGGAGGCAAGTCCGACTATATCCAGTCGGAAATTCTCTGCCTCACACACCAGCTCGGGCTCCTTCCCTGCCAGAGAGGTGACATTCCATGTCCCAAGAGCTAACTTCTGCAGCCGAGGATCGGACCGCCACGGTCCCCGCCTTTGGCTGCCGCCCAGCTCACATTGCACCCGACCCCTTTGGCCCCTCTCATGGGTGGTGAGCCCATGGGAAGGGATGGCAAGAAATAACTGATTGAAATGACTTGTAATGACTTTGCTTGACATTTTTTTTTCTTTTGGGGGGCTTGGCTTTTTTTAGACTAGGCATAAAATGCCATAACCCAGACTTTGTTTTTTCGAGGCGGCCTGACATTTTTTGGCAGGGGGGGGCCTCGGCACAACGTGGCATGAAATGGCACAGCTTGAAATTTTTTGGGAGGGAGGGTGCTTGACTTCTCATGGCTTGAAATGACTTTAAACGACTTGACGTTGACGTGGCTGTTTTTGGGAAGGCGGCCTGACATTTTGGGGCTAGCCAGTGGAGCTGCTGAAGGACGGGGGTTACGTGCTGCCGGGAGGGTGTTTTTGTAATGATGCGAGCAGAAGCGTTTTGAACCAGCTGGATTTTATGGAGGGACTTTTGAGGTAGGCCGAAGAGGAGAGCGTTGCAGTGATCCAAGTGGTATATGACAAGAATAGCAGTGGTGCGCGGGGTGAGGGAAGGGCGAAGTCTGTTAATATTGCGGAGGTGGAAATAAGCAGTGCAGGTGATGGTGTTGATATGTGAGTGGAAGGTGAGCATACTATCATGGATGATACCCAAACTCTTGACCTGAGGGGAGAGGGACACTAAGGAGCCGTCAATGTTGAGGGATCAACTTTCGATAAAGTTGATTTGGTGCCAAGGAGGAGGATTTCAGTTTTATTAGAATTTAATTTAAGAAAGTTTGTTGTGAACCATGTTTTGAGTTTGGCGAGGCAAGAGATGGGTGTGGGGGGAGTATGGAGTTTGGTTTACAGGAAAGGTAGAGCTGGGTGTCATCAGCAAAGCAGTGAAAGGGGGTATTAAATTTGCGAAGAATATGACAAAGAGGCAGGAGGTTGATTATGAAGAGAAGTGGCCCTAGGACAGATCCCTGGGGTACACCTGTGGTGGCTGGTAGGGCTTTGAAGTGAAGGATTTGAGCTGGACAAACTGAGTGCGGCCGGTCAGGAAGGACTGGAACCAACTGAGGGGAGTGTGGGAGAGAGCAATGGAGGAGAGTCTCTTGAGGAGTTTCGGGTGGGAGATGGTGTCACAGGTGGCACTGAGGTCTAAGAGGATGAGGATAGAGACTAAACCAGAATCAGCTGCTATGAGTAGTTTATCATTCTCCGTGCTGTGGCGGGGGCGGAAACCAGACTGAATGGTTCATAGAGGGAGTGGAGAAATAGGTGGAAGTGGAGTTGAGTAGCAGCAGTTTTTTTTCAAGGAGTTTAGAAATAAATGGAAGGATAGAGATGAGGCGGAGGTTATCGAAGTTATTGGGGTCTGAACCGTGTCTCTTTAGTATGGGGGTAACAGCAGTGGTTTTGAAAAGTGATGGGACAATTCCAGAAGAAAGTGAGGAGTGGATAATGGCAGATATGAGGAACCAGGGAAGGGAGGCAGGATTGGATGAGGGATGAAGGGAGGGGATCAAGCTGGCATGTGGTGGGCTCGGATTTGTGTATCAGATTGGATCTTTCACCAGACGTGGGTGCAACAAAATTGGAGAAGCTGTGAGAAGGAGGAGGAGGTTCGGGTTGGGAGGGAACTGGCATGTTTTGATGGAGGTGATGTTGGATCTTAAGGATTTTGTCATTGATGTACTCCATTATGGAATTGCAGGTTGCCGTCGAGTACAGGTGAAGGTAGAGAATTAATTGGCTGGAGGATTTTGTTCATGACAGAGAAGAGAGTTCTTGAGTTTCCTTCGGTGGAGAGGATGTGGCCGGAGTAGTAGCTGGATTTGGTCTTTGTATTGAGTGATATGGGTGGTGTACATGTCCTTATCGATAGCGAGACTGGTTTTCTTGTAGAGTCGCTCAAGTTGGCGTTTTTTTTTTTTTTCATTTCATGGACCTGAGGAAAGGTGTAAACCAGGGGGCAGATGTAGAGAATGAAGCAGTCAGAGTTTTCAGGGGGGGAGAGAGAATTGAGAATATTTGTGAGGCAGGTGTTGTGATGAGCAATGAGGTCATCCAGGCTTGAAACAGTGTTTGGGGGAAGGGAATGGTCGATCATGGAGCAGAGGGTGTCAATGTTGATATTGTTTGTGTTACGAAAATAAATTTTGATTGTAGAAAGGCGGAGTACGGTGTTAAAAGTGAGGAGGAAATGGTCAGTTACAGGAAGAACAACAGCAGTGGGCTTGGAGAGGGAAAGACAAGAGCAGCATACAAACTCCAATGTGTGGCCTTTGATGTGGGTGTGACGGCAGCAGAGCCGTTAGCCGCCATAGCCAGGCGGACTAATGCATGATGGTTGATGTTGCAGCCGGAGTTTCTGATAGGGCGTCGAGAAGTGGACCAGGTCGAGTTGATTGAGTCGGACATTTTGTGCCCGACATGTCTGCGCGACCCGCAGTGGATGTAGCGATGTCGAAGGGGGCGAGCGATGTCCGGATGATGGTGCAGCTCCGGTGGCAGAGACTCCGGTGCAATCCACCGGATCCGAAGATCTGC
Organism: Hippocampus zosterae; assembly: GCF_025434085.1. NCBI lineage: Eukaryota > Metazoa > Chordata > Actinopteri > Syngnathiformes > Syngnathidae > Hippocampus > Hippocampus zosterae. The sequence continues at coordinate 34,193,094 of NC_067451.1, forward strand.
GACAGTATAGTGAAGCAGTCCAGCCACTGGATGATGGCAGAGTGTCAGGAGTATCCAAAGTAGTCCAAAGGCGGCGAGGAGGTTTTTGCGCCCCATGTCGAGGAAGGAAAGCCGACGTGGTGACAGCTGATTAGCATAAGCTACCAGCGTTAGCCCATGGACTGAGTTACAATGGGGTTTGATTAATCAGATGAAGTAATGATCCAATTTACGACAATCACAGTACCTACAGTCTAAATAGAAGGGCAAAAAGAAAATCAAAAAGATCTGAATTTTGTAGAGCTCGGAATGAGAAGCGGCGACATGCACGCCTGCGACCTGTCACCCGGGAAATGACAGTTGAGACGTTAAATGACGTGGCATTGCTGCTTGAAATTGTCACGTTGTGCCCGAAGCGATAAAATGATCGCTTCGTGCACAACAAGATAATGAGGTGGATCCCCGAAATAGCAGACAAAGTAAAGGTGGTCCGAGAACAAATGGGTTTTAATACAAAACACAAAATACCCGTCCGGGAGCAACAAACAGAAAACGCTGGTCAAAATCAGGACCAGGAATAAAAGGAAGCAACAGAAAACGCTTGCGAGAAAACGGCAAGGAATATAGTTGGCAACGATAGGAATTAATAAGTGTAGATTTAACGACGCGCAATCACAGCCACAAGGCTACACAGCAATAAATAGATTAAGGCAGTAATCGAAAGAATTGGCACGGCGTGGAATACTCCGGCAGTAAGTTAACTGCCCGAGCACAAAGATAAAGCCTGTGTAATCAGTCCTTAATGGGTGACAGGTGTGTCGGCGGTAGGCAGGAAAAGTCTGCCCCCCTGCTGGCAAACACGGGACGTGACAGTACCCCCCCCTCAACGGACGCCTCCCGGCGGCCTACCCGGCTTGGTCGGATGAGCTGCGTGGAAGTCGCGCAGAAGGGACGGATCAAGGATCCAGGAGCGGGGCACCCATTGACGATCCTCAGGCCCGTAGCCCTCCCAGTCGACCAGATACTGGAATCCCTTGCCCCTGCGCCGAGAGTCCAGGACGGCACGAACCGTGTACACCGGGTCACCGTCGACGACCTGCGGAGGGGGGGGCGGAGTGGAAGGCGGAGCCAAGGGACTGGAAACCACTGGTTTGAGCAGGGAAACGTGGAACACGGGGTGAACCTTCATGGCGGGCGGCAGCCGGAGCCTGACCGTGACGGGGCTGACGATGGACTCGACCACGAACGGTCCAGTGAATCGGGGCCCCAGTTTCGCGGACGTGCCGGCCAGGCGGAGATCCCTCGTAGCCAACCACACCTCCTGCCCCACCACGTAAGTAGGTGCCGGGCGCCGACGACGGTCCGCGATTTGCTGGTTCCGGGTCGCCGTGCGGGCCAATGCAACTCGGGCCTCTTTCCATACGCGGTGGGCTCGCTTGAGGTGATGCTGCACAGACGGGACCTCCACCTGTCCTTCCTGGGACGGGAACAGCGGCGGTTGATACCCGTAGGCCGACATGAAGGGGGACCTACCAGTGGCTGAAGAGACGAGGGTGTTGTGTGCGTACTCCACCCACGGTAGGTGGTCGACCCAGGAGGAGGGACTGCGCAGGCATACACAGCGGAGGGCCGCTCCCAGATCCTGGTTGGCACGCTCGGCTTGTCCGTTGGACTGGGGGTGGTATCCCGAGGTCAGACTGACCGTGGCCCCGAGGGATCGGCAGAACCGCTTCCATACGCGGGACACGAACTGGGGCCCCCGATCCGAGACGATGTCCTTCGGGATCCCATGGAGACGGAAGACGTGTTGGACTAGGAGGTCGGCGGTCTCCAGCGCAGACGGCAACTTAGACAGCGGAACAAAATGAGCCGCCTTAGAGAACCGGTCCACGATGGTGAGGACGACCGACCGCCCACGGGATGGAGGAAGGCCCGTGACGAAATCCAGGGCGATGTGTGACCAAGGTCGAGGAGGGATGGGCAATGGCTGGAGCAGTCCTGCCGGAGGCCTATGTGAGACCTTGCCGCAGGCGCAGGCGGAGCAGGCATTGATATAGTCCACCACATCCCTCCGAAGCTCCGGCCACCAGAACCGCTGGGTGACGAGATGCACAGTCCGGTTCACCCCAGGATGGCAGGCCACCTTGGACCCGTGCCCCCACTGCAACACCTCCGAGCGCAGAGGTGGGGGTACAAACAACTTCCCTGCGGGGCATCCAGCCGGGACCTGGACACCATCCAGGGCTTCCTGGACCTTCTGTTCGATCTCCCATCTCAACGCCCCCACGATGCACCGGGTCGGGAGGATGGTCTCTGGTGACCGGTCCCTCTCCACGGGGTCGTGGAGACGGGAAAGGGCATCGGGCTTGGTGTTCTTTGAGCCAGGAGAGTATGTGAGGATGAAGTTAAAACGGGTTAAGAATAGTGCCCACCGGGCCTGACGGGGGTTGAGTCTTTTAGCGGAGCGGAGATATTCCAGGTTCTTGTGGTCGGTGTAGACCGTGAACGGTTCCTTAGCCCCCTCGAGCCAGTGGCGCCATTCCTGTAGGGCGACGATTACAGCTAGCAGTTCACGATTGCCCACGTCGTAGTTGGACTCTGCTGTACTGAGTCGACGAGAGAAAAAGGCGCAGGGGTGCAATTTCTGGTCGACCGGGGAACGCTGGGACAGAACGGCCCCGACCCCCGAATCCGAGGCGTCCACCTCTACGACGAACGGGAAGTCCGGGTTAGGATGTTGCAGTACCGGGGGATTTGTGAATGCGGCCTTTAGGCTGGAAAATGCCGACCCCGCAGCCGAATCCCATTTGAATGGGACTTTTGTGGACGTCAGACGGGTCAACGGGAGTACCTTTTGGCTGTAGTTGCGAATAAAACGACGGTATAAGTTAGCGAACCCCAAGAAGCGTTGCAACTCCTTCCGGTTAGTCGGTGTTGGCCAGTTCGTCACCGCCTCCGTCTTGGTGGGGTCTGCTCTCAGCTTGCCCTGCTCAATTATAAACCCCAGAAAGGAGATGACAGGTACATGGAATTCACACTTCTCTGCCTTGACGAAGAGCCTGTTCTCTAATAAACGCTGCAATACCAGCCTGACGTGTCGCTTGTGTTCTTGAATTGATTGGGAAAAAATTAAAATATCGTCGAGATAGACGAAACAGAAAATGTTCAGCATGTCTCTCAACACGTCGTTGATGAGATTCTGAAAAACGGCGGGGGCATTTGTCAGCCCGAAGGGCATAACCAGATATTCAAAATGGCCGAGCGGGGTCTTAAAAGCAGTCTTCCACTCGTCACCTTTCCGGATGCGAACCAGGTGGTAGGCACTGCGTAAATCTAATTTTGAAAAGACTGTGGCTGACTGTAAAGGGGCGAAGGCGGAGTCTAGCAATGGCAGCGGATACTTATTTTTTACTGTGATGTCGTTCAGACCCCGATAATCCACACACGGTCGCAGGGATTTGTCCTTCTTTCCAACAAAGAAAAACCCCGCACCTAACGGCGATCGCGATGGTCTAATTAGACCTGCAGCGAGCGAGCTGTTGATGTATTCCGTCAGTGCCTCGCGCTCGGGTTTAGACACCTGATACAGCCGTGAGGTTGGCAACGGAGCGCCCGCCCGCAGGTCTATGGCGCAATCGTAGGGTCGGTGCGGGGGCAAAGAGCGTGCGCGATCCTTGCTGAACACTTGACGCAAGTCATGATAGCAGTCTGGCACTCCGTCAAGGCAGATAGTTTCGGGGATGTCGTCACCGGCGCGTTCGTGCTGCCCTACGGCTGATCCTAAACAACGTTCATAACAGTTCCGGCTCCAACTCTCTATTGCCGGACGCTCCCAGGAAATTACGGGGTTGTGAGTCCTGAGCCAGGGCAAGCCGAGAATAACCGGAGCGTTACGGCACTGCATTAAATCGAACCGTAGATGCTCAACATGGTTACCGGATAATTTTAGTTTTAGTGGTTCTGTTCTTTGCGTCACGACCCCCAGGAGGCGTCCATCGAGATCACAAACCCGCTTTTTATCGGCCAACTTCTCGACATAACAGCCCAGGTCGGCGGGCGAAGTCGGTATCCATAAAACAACCATCAGCCCCCGAGTCTATCAGAGCCCTAACCCGCCGCGACCGGGGCCCCTCAAATATCTCCTCCTCGAGTTCCAGTCTCCCGGTGTGTCCCGGCCGGGAGTCAGTTCGCCGAGGCGTGGGGGACTCTGCGCGGGGTCGGGACTCACAGTTTTTGGAGGGCGAGGATGGGGAATGTTCCGGTCGGCTGGGAGCAGCATGAGGTCCTCGTTGACAGCTGTCAGACCGAGCCCGATCGTTGAATCGGCGCCGTCTCTGCTCCGGTCCAACGTTTTCGCCACCCAGCTGCATCGGCTCCTCCCCGCAGTACGTGGCACACCGGGACGGAGAACGATCACCTCCCCGCTCCCGGTTTCTCTCTCTCAGGCGGTTGTCCAATCGCAAGGAGAGCTCGATTAACTCCTCCAGGTTGGAGCTGTGGTCGCGAGTCGCCAGCTCATCCTTGAGTTCGGTGTTTAATCCACGGCGAAACAGTCCGCACAGCGCCCGGTCGCCGTAGCCACTCTGGGCGGCCAGAATCTGGAACTCGATGGAGTAGTCCGCCACCGATCGCCTCCCCTGGTGGAGTTCAAGTAGCCGGCCCTCAGCCTCTCTGCCCCGCACGGGATGGTGGAACACCCGGCGAAACGCCGCCACGAAGCCGTGGAATGAAGACCGGAGGCTCGGCTTCGCGTCGCTTGTCGCCATCGCCCATGACGCCGCCGGACCTGTCAACAGGCTCATAATATATGCCACCTTCGCGGCGTCAGTAGCATAGAGGTAAGGTTGCTGGTCGAAAACGAGCGAGCACTGGTGGAGGAAGTACCCACACTGCCCGTGCTCACCCCCGTAACGTGGGGGGTGTGGAAGCGAAGGCTCCCTCATCATTGTGGGAAATGATGCGGGTGCTTCAGGGGTGGCAGGACGAATCACGGAGGGAGGTGCTCTCCGTTCCTCCACCCGTACAAGACGGGGTTCGAAATCATCAAACCTGTGAGCCAGCATGGAAACCGCGCTGCTGATTTCCGAAATGGCTTGGCCCTGCTGACTTAACTGTTGCTCTCGGCAGGACAGAACGGAAAAAATCTTTTCTAAGTCTGCGGGATCCATGGTGGCCGGAGTATTCTGTCACGTTGTGCCCGAAGCGATAAAATGATCGCTTCGTGCACAACAAGATAATGAGGTGGATCCCCGAAATAGCAGACAAAGTAAAGGTGGTCCGAGAACAAATGGGTTTTAATACAAAACACAAAATACCCGTCCGGGAGCAACAAACAGAAAACGCTGGTCAAAATCAGGACCAGGAATAAAAGGAAGCAACAGAAAACGCTTGCGAGAAAACGGCAAGGAATATAGTTGGCAACGATAGGAATTAATAAGTGTAGATTTAACGACGCGCAATCACAGCCACAAGGCTACACAGCAATAAATAGATTAAGGCAGTAATCGAAAGAATTGGCACGGCGTGGAATACTCCGGCAGTAAGTTAACTGCCCGAGCACAAAGATAAAGCCTGTGTAATCAGTCCTTAATGGGTGACAGGTGTGTCGGCGGTAGGCAGGAAAAGTCTGCCCCCCTGCTGGCAAACACGGGACGTGACAGAAATGACTTTTTGGCTTGGCTTGAAATGACTCAACATTTTTGGGGGTGCTTGGCATGGCTTGAAATGGCGTGGAATGCCACGCTTTATTTGCTGAGCATGAAATGATGACTTTTTTTGGCAGGGTGCCTGACTTTTTGGTGGGGGGCGCTGGCATGGCATGACTGATTTTTCTTCGCCTGATGTGGCTTGCATTAAATGACTTGGCATGGCATTTTTGGGGGGCTTTGCTTGACGGGGCATGGCTTTTTGGGCGTGGCATGGCATCTTGTGACTTGTTTTCTGATTGGCTTGATTTACTTTGGCTAGAAATAACTGCTAGAAGTGATTTCACATGGCTTTTTTTTGGCGTGGCAAAGCTTTTATGGCTTGGCATTTGGGGGGGGAGGGGCATGACTTGGCCGGACGAGACATGACTTTTCTTGGCATGGCTTCTTCCTTGGCTTGGCACGGCTTCTTTTTTTTTTTTTTTTTGCTTGATATGACTGACTCGAAATGAAATTACCTGGCTTGAAATGAAATGGCTGTTTTTTTGGCCTGACTTGAAATTCATGTTTTTTGGGGGACTGGCTTGAAAAATATTGGTTGGTTTGGCTTTAAATTAAATGGCTTTTTTGTTTGTTGTTTTGTTTTGTTTTTTTGCTTGCTTTGACTTGAAATAATAGTCCCGAAATGCCTCGAAATTGCTTTTTTGTGGCCTGGCTTGAAGTTAATTCATGTTTTTTGGGAGACTGGCTTGAAATGCTTTTTTTTTGCTTGGCTCGACGGCTCGCATGAATTGAAATGAAACTGCCCGTCTTAAAATGAAATGGTTATCTGTTTAGGGATTTCAAGGAGAGTGGGAAGAAGCTGTTTGAATGTCTGCTGGTTTTGGTGTGCATGATTCGATAGCGCTTACCTGAATAGAGTAGCAGGAAGACGTGTTGAGCAGGGTTACGGGTGGAAGGGGTCCCGGTTGGATTTTTTCATCCCCTTATCTTGTTCAATGAGAGAGTCCTAGTCGGCAGGTAGATGTAATGACAACAACCGTTCTTGAACAGTGACCGCCACAGCCTATGGGCTGTAACGGCTGCATTGAAGCCCTCCTGGCTGTAGGCAAGACCCCTGACTCCCTGGTGTAATGCAGCAACCTTCTGGGACAAGAGAGTCCCCTTTGCACACAGATCTGCAGCTAGTTGCTCTGTCACCACTGTGTCCATACTGGCCAGTGGCCAGTGTGCACTGTCTATACCAGGCTTCGACAAAGGACAAAGTTGCTGCGTTCAGAGTAAAGGAAAGATTTACTTGAGGTCAGATCTATGGCAAGAGGCTGAAGTTAGTGATGGGTCCAGCGACACCGATGCATTGACACATGCGCCGGGCTCACAGAGCAAACCACGTGTCGATGCATGTGCTGGCTCATTACGTCACGTGATTGACACGTGAACTGCGTTGACACAGTCCAGGCTTCTAATTGACACACCGGCTGCGTTGACACAGTCCAGGCTGCTAATTGACACATCGACTGTGTTGACACAGTCCAGGCTGCTAATTGACACGTGAACTGCACCTGCATCGGCTGCTTGGCACAGTACAGGCTGCGCCACTTAGTCCAGGGGGCGTCGACTCAGTGCAGAGGGCGTTGACGCAGCAAAAGCCCGCCACACAGTGTTTATAAGGAACACCTGCCGAAACAAGCCAGAACTCACTCACGCTCGCTTGTCGAAGCTCGTGTCAGTGCAGACTTCGTGTTCGTGCCTTGCCTTTAGTGATGGGTCCATGAGGCCTCATGAGGCGTGTCGAGACACTGACACACTGTGTTGATACTGTGCTGATACTGTGTCACTGACCACTGCCACCTGCTGGACCTTCAAGATCCCTGCAGCCAACTCACTTAACAGACTGAACTGACTGATAAATTGTTTTGTATATTGAACATATAAAATATACAATTCGGTAATAAATTGGCAAAAGGTGAAGGTAAGATATAAAAAAAGGAAAAGAAAATAGTCATCATCACAAATATGTGTTCAAAGGAGTAGAAAGAAGCAAAAAACCTACCCCGAGTCCTACCCCTTCTTATATATGAATTGATCATTTTTCTAAATAGGAAAGAAAGTCTAAATATCAACAAATGCTTTTACCCTTATGTATGCTGTACTAATACATTTTTACATTAGGTTTGTATATACAGTACATACTCTTTAGAGCACATGTATATGTCGATTTTCTCATATTCATAATGGATGCTACATTTCATTAATATATTAAATAATCTCATCAATGTATTTCTGATGTATTGCTATATTTCATGAGTGTATCGAATTTATCAGCTTAATTCTGATTTGTGTAGTTGTCTTGTACTACTCTCGAATTCATTTTTAATCTCAGCAAGAGAGTTCCTCATTTTACTGGTCCGTTTCAGAATCATTCCACAGATTTACACCTATTACAGATACACTCCTTTGTGTGATGTTCGTTCGTGTTCTGGATTTTTTTTGTATAGATTAGTACCCCCTAAATTATGACAACTTTCTCAAATTTTAAAAAGCTTCTGGATCTTTTGGCAAAGGTTATTATTGTGTGCTTTGTACATTAATTGGCCGATTTTGAAGTCAATCAGGTCATGAGATTTCATTGTTTAATTTGATAAACAGTGGATTTGTGGGTTCCGTCCATTTGGAACCAGTGATTGTTCCGATTGCTTTGTATTGTAGTTTTAAAACTGTTTTACTGGCATTTCCCCATATTCCCACACAATAGGTCAAATATGGAAGTAATAAAAGTATGTGTACAAGGATCTCTTATTCAGCACATCCTTAGTTTTTGGGAGGATCCCTATGGTTTGGGATATTTTTTCTTTTATTATCCATTATGTAGCTGCCAGCACGGTTTTGCATCTACAACTGTTCCAAAACATTTTCATAAGGTCATTCATCGATTTGATGATGAAGTGTACAATATCATTCACATCCATGCATTCATTTTGCAACATTCAATGTGTTCAAATAATGTGAAGATCATTTGAATGAGGATGCTTGTGGGGTTTTATTTCACAAATTTTTATTGAGAAAAATAAGATGCTCCAATGTTTTAAACTTCAGCCTGTTGCGTCATTTACAAGCAATTTCTCCTGCTGTGGAGAACACACGCTCACAAGGGACGGATGAGGCTGGTGTACAAAGGAACTCCTTTGCGAGGTGGGAGAGGTTTGGGAAAGAAGTGTGTTGGTCCTTCCAGTACAGCTGCTTCCTGGAACCTTGATTGTCAAACATGGAGTGGAGAGTCAACCAATAATAATTACTGATTGTCAATTAAATCATCAACATAGCAACCGTGAAAAGATGAGTGAACGTTTGTATACCTGGCGTAATACTGGGTGTATCGCGAACTTCATTCTCATGCTTGGCCCGATAATGCCTCAGCATGGTGGAGGTGCTTCTGTTGGTGTATGACAATTCGACCCGGCAAATTCGACATTTCACCTGTAATGAAATGTGAATAAGAAGTAACCAAGAGTTACCTTGAAATGTATTCCGATTAGAATGGTACAACACATGTCAATAGTCTGAGAGAGGCTCTCGGCGACAGAAGGCGATTTGAATAAATAAATAAATAATACCTTATTCTCCGGGACATCAAAATGGTCCCACACGGCGGATGATTTGCGTCTCTGCTCCATAATCGGCAAGGAAGGCAAGGCACGAACACGAAGTCTGCACTGACACGAACTTCGACAAGCGAGCGTGAGTGAGGTCTGGCTTGTTTCGGCAAGTGGCATTGTGTCGCCAAACCCACTTCCTTAAATACACTGTGCGGCGGGCTTTTGCTGCGTCAACGCCCTCTGCACTGAGTCGACGCCCCCTGGACTAAGTGGCGCAGCCTGTACTGTGCCAAGCAGCCGATGCAGTCTAAACTGCACCGGTGCAGTTCACGTGTCAATTAGCAGCCTGGACTGTGTCAACGCAGCCGATGTGTCAATTAGCAGCCTGGACTGTGTCAACACAGTCGATGTGTCAATTAGCAGCCTGGACTGTGTCAACGCAGCCGGTGTGTCAATTAGAAGCCTGGACTGTGTCAACGCAGTTCACGTGTCAATCACGTGACGTAATGAGCCAGCACATGCATCGACACGTGGTTTGCTCTGTGAGCCCGGCGCATGTGTCAATGCATCGTTGTCGCTGGACCCATCACTACTTGCCTTCCTTGCCGATTATGGAGCAGAGACGCAAATCATCCGCCGTGTGGGACCATTTTGATGTCCTGGAGAATAATGTATTATTTATTTATTTATTCAAATCGCCTTCTGTCGCCGAGAGCCTCTCGGCGAGAGGCACTCGCCGAGTGCCTCTCAGATTATTGACGTGTTGTACCATTCTAATCCGAATACATTTCAAGGTAACTCTTAGTTACTTCTTATTCACATTTCATTACAGGTGAAATGTCGAGTTTGCCAAGTCAATTCGCCAACAGAAGCACCTCCACCATGCTGAGGCATTATCGGGCCAAGCATGAGAATGAAGTTCGCGATACACCCGGTATTACGCCAGGTATACAAACGTTCACTCATCTTTTCACGGTTGCTATGTTGATGATTAATTGACAATCAGTAATTATTGGTTGACTCTCCACTCCATGTTTGACAATCAAGGTTCCAGGAAGCAGCTGTACTGGAAGGACCAACACACTTCTTTCCCAAACCTCTCCCACCTCGCAAAGGAGTTCCTTTGTACGCCAGCCACATCCATCCCTTGTGAGCGTGTGTTCTTCACAGCAGGAGAAATTGCTTGTAAAAGACTCAACAGGCTGAAGTTTAAAACATTGGAGCATCTTATTTTTCTCAATAAAAATGTGAAATCAAAGCCCACAAGCATCCTCATTCAAATGATCTTCACATTATTTGAACACATTGAATGTTGCAAAATGAATGAATGCATGGATGTGAATGATATTGTATACACTTCATCAAATCGATGAATGACCTTATGAAAATGTCTTGGAACAGTTGTAGATGCAAAACTGTGCTGGCAGCTACATAATAGATAATAAAAGAAAAATATCCCAAACCATAGGGATCCTCCCAAAACTAAGGATGTGCTGAATAAGAAATCCTTGTACACACTTTTATTACTTCCATATTTGACCTATTGTGTGGAAATATGGGGAAATGCCAGTAAAACACTGTTTTAAAACTACAATACAAAGCAATCAGAACAATCACTGGCTCCAAATAGACGGAACCCACAAATCCACTGTTTATCAAATTAAACAATGAAATCTCATGACCTGGTTGACTTCAAAATCGCCCAATCAATGTACAAAGCACACAATAACCTCCTTTGCCAAAACATCCAGAAACTTTTTAAAATTCGAGAAAGTTGTCATAATTTAAGGGGTACTAACCTATACAGAAAAATCCAAAACACGAACAAACACCACGCAAAGGAGTGTATCTGTAATAGGTGTAAATCTGTGGAATGATTCTGAAACGGACCAGTAAAATGAGTAACTCTCTTGCTGAGATTAAAAATGAATTTGAGAGTAGTACAAGACAACTACACAAATCAGAATTAAGCTGATAAATTCGATACACTCATGAAATATAGCAATACATCAGAAATACATTGATGAGATTATTTAATATATTAATGAAATGTAGCATCCATTATGAATATGAGAAAATCGACATATACTTGTGCTCCAATGAGTATGTACTGTATATACAAACCTAAAGTTGTAAAAATGTATAAGTACAGCATACATAAGGGTAAAAGCATTTGTTGATATGTAGACTTTCTTTTCTATTTTGAAAAATGATCAATTCATATATAAGAAGGGGTAGGACGCTAGGGTTTTTTTTACTTCTTTCTACTCCTTTGAACACATATTTGTGATGATGACTATTTTCTTTTCCTTTTTTTATATCTTACCTTCACTTTTTGCCAATTTATTACCGAATTGTATATTATATTATATGTTCAATATACAAAAAAATTATCAGTCAGTTCAGTCTGTTGAGTGGGTTGGATGCAGGGATCTTGAAGGTCCAGCAGGTGGCAGTGGTCAGTGACACAGTATCAGCACAGTATCAACACAGTGTGTCAGTGTGTCGACACGCCTCATGAGGCCTCATGGACCCATCACTAGCTGAAGTGCACATACATGGACAAAACACAAAGAACAAGAAAAAGGGAGACAAGGACTATTTCAACACAAGGTAAGTGGCAACAGGTGCAACCAATTAGGGTGGGGCTGAGTCCAAACTATTGGCAGCCGCTATCTTTCTGCAGGCAAACACTTCTAACTCATGATCATCAACTCAACCCACTCCAGAGGCACCGTTATGACTTCTATAGAGAACAAATGAGTCGAAAAGAGACAAAGATGAGTTAGGACAGGAGTTGGCAATCCAAAATGTTGAAAGAGCCATATAGGAAAAAAAAAATATCTGGAGCCGCAAAAAAAATAAAAAGCCTTCTATAAAACTTAGAATGAAGGAAACATGCTGTATGTAGGAGACTGGGCTGTCTCAGAATTGTTTGTTATTCAATCCTTTGTTGTGTGTTCACACACGCCCCCATAGAATTTATTTTGTGGTTTCCTCGCTTGATTTTCTGTTTTGGTACATTATTTTCGCTTTTGTTAGTGTCACTGCAGTGATCATTAAATTCCGTTTTCGGAGGCTATCTATGAACACCTCTCGAGTCAAACGAGAGGAGAGGAGGCACGGAGTCGGCTGAGGTGTCTGTGTTGAGAATGTTAAAAACAGAAATAAAGTCGACGTTTTAAAAAAACAACACCACAACTCTCCTTTTTTCTGAGCTGCAACGTCTATATGAGCCAGTGGCGGATGCTGGTCTGACAAGGAGGGGAAGCTCAATTTCGGCCTACATCATTAAATGTGTCCGTTTATTTATACATGGATTCTACTCTCCGTTCCTTTTCAAGAAAAGTACCTGTGACCCTGTCATACCAACAAGGCTTCTTTTCCAGGGACTTAACTAGTGTCCTACAACTGCAGCAAATACAATAAAACCCACCAGAAATAAAAGATTAATTTGTCGTTAGTCATTTTCAACAAAGAGAGTGTCACTCAGATGTTTAGAAGAAGTCTCCAGTTCAACACAGAACAGAACGAGACTTGGAAAAATTCTCCCGCGATGCCTTCGCCAAAAGATCGGTGATTGGCTCATTTTGCTATCAATCAGCTTCAGACAGATCATCCAATCATCATGGAGAAAAGCTCTGCCCATAAACGCCCACTGTCCATAGACGACCAGAGACACTGAGCGTCCGATGGGCGGGACAACACCAGCATTAAACCAATGAGTCGTCTCGTTTCAAAGCATTGGGACAACCTACACTGAACTCTCTCGACGCCCAGCGTTCCGCGCTGGAGACGCTCAACATCCACGCATTCGAAAGCACAGAGAAGTTGCGAGAATGAATGAGAAGAGAGTCGCGTCGTAACCAATAATAAGAAGCTGATTCGGAAAAAAGTTGCGTGCGTTGTAGCGCATATTTACTCAATGACATGTACACACAATTGTATGTACACACATGTATTTGATCACTTATTTTTTGGGACATTTCAGGGGAAGCTGAGCTTCCCTTGCAGTCTTAGAGCAATCGCCTCTGATGTATTGTAATCATGACACTTAAATGTTGCAGCTCCGAAAAAAAGAGAGCTGTCGTGTTGTTGTTTTTTATACATACACTTTTTTAATTCGTCTAACACTCTCAAGCAAATACAGACACGTCTCTGTCCGACTCGAGAGGCGTTCAAAGACCGCCTCCGAAAAACGTAAATTAACGATTACTTCAACGACACTTAAGAAAAGCGAAAATAATGCACCAAAACAGAAAATCAAGCGAGGAAATCACAAAATACACTCAGGGGGTTGAACACACAACAAAGGAATAAATAAAGAATTATGAGACAGTCCATAATGAGTCATGATTTTAGTTGTAATTATGATTTGAGTACTTGCATTGGCGTACTGTCGGTTCACGATCGACTACGACGCACTGTGTAAAGATTATATTCTGGTTACTTTCCCGTTGTACGAACGGCTCTTACGAACAAACTCTTTCAATCATAAAATCAATCAAGAAAATATTGTCAACCGGCCATCCCTAATCATGCTTGTCACCCAAAACGTTCAATGAATGCTGATTCAAACAAAATATTTGAGTGGGGAGTTTAGTCACAACGCTATCTCTTGGGTGAGAAGTTATCATTTATGGCTTTGACCTTGTGAGACGGACATTGTGCACCTATAGTGGAGCTGGACTCCTTCCTTCCACAGGCACTTCATCACAAAACAGAGGGAGTCGCTACCAGATGGTTAAACAAACACATCGCCCAACTGCCCATAACTCATACCCACTTAGCACCCTCTTGTCAACATGGCTTTCGCTCACCGACTACCTCGCCCCATCCTCCATGTGCAGAGGTGGGTGGGAAGGGGAAAAAACCCTTAACGTGGAAATAATGACAATCGGCAAGTTATTCCTGGGGTGTTTCATTTTAATCACTTTTTCAGGGGTGGGCAATTATTTTCCCAGGGGGCCAAATAATGTAACATTCTCCTCCACCATCACACTCAGCACCGGTTCTCCTCAAGGATGTGTACTGAGCCCCCTGTTGTTCACGCTCTACACATTTGACTGCTCTCCGACTCTTATTAGTGGTCCAGTTTGCGGAAAGTTTTTAACATGATAACAATCAAACCTTTCTAGGAAATGTTCATTTACTCGAGCCACAAGCAATTCACTCTGAGCATGGAAATTGCCAGAATCGGACTGAGTAAGAATCGCTACCTTGTTTTTCAATGTCTCATAGATTTGAGTCTTTCCGACTCCAGGCGTCTCCTGAATGTTTCGTACTTTGGTACCCACTTCACTTTCCCTTCCATGGTCATTACTCTCTCCCTCTTTCTTCGTCTTTCCCTTCCTCCCTCTGCTCTGCACCTTGAAGTAACTGCGCCACCTGGTGTTGAAATAACTGTCATTACAAGTCCAAACGAAATGAATGCAATCAAACCTTAATTGTGCACCAATCTTCGGCGCGGGCCGGATCCCCCATGGTCTTTTTAATCCGGCCCGCGGGCCGTAGTTTGCCCTGAGACGTTCCATCCTCAAGCTTCTTCGTACCATTGGTCCAGGAAATGGCTGGTGAATGACAACATTTGCACGCTTTACCCTTTCAAGCACCCTGTAACCCGATAACATGCTAAGCTGTCCACTGTAGTAACCGCTGTCCCGGAAAGGGTTAAGGTTGTTGCATAGGTGGATATTTGAAAAGAATTGAAAATAATGCATCGCTTCCTAGATCACAAAAGATTTATGTTCACGTCTTGGAATCGCAAGCACATTATCAATTTGTCAATATAGCGAGATTGTTGATGTACATTTACACATCCATGATTTCTGAGGTGTCAAACTCATTATTTGTCGCGGGCCACTTTGAAGTTACATCTTCGCTCAGAGAGCCGTTACGACAGTGAACCTGAAAAAGAATGTTGAATCATCAAATCATTTTATAATTTGTACGAAACAAATTGATGCATTACTTGGTTTTGAAATCGGGTCAGTCAACTATTTGTGTGGTGTTTGTTGAATTGGAAATTTGTAAAGGGTCAATAGGGGAAAAAATATTATTGCCAAATTTCACCGTTACCTATGCCACGTGACATGAATGTTGTGTGTTGGAATAGCCTTCAAACACAGTCAAATGCCTGCATTTTGATGTTGTTCATAAAATGTATATCTGTTGGAATTTTTGATAAATATGTATTTTTCAACACAAGGCCTTTTCAATTTCATTTGCCAGTACATGCATTCACTTCAATATTCATATTTCAAATGATGTCAACATTTTGGGATCACCATTGATAGTTGAATCACCTTATTGCATAATCGCATGCAACCATATTAAACATCTATTGTCGAACAAAGTTTAAATTCACAAGTGTGTGTTTGTTTTCCCCCTGTACGCTTTTTGCCGAAGACGGAATTTTGGAACATCTCCACTGCAGTTTTGCATTTTTTTTTTTGTTACTCGAGGACGAAATGTCCAGAAAGCATCGATGTTACGGGTTAAGGGTATGCAAGTCGACGAGTCTGCCCTCAAACTTTGATCGTGTATTTTACTGTCATAAACGGCGTTCAATTTAGACTTGGAATTGAGGGACGCGACATGTATTTTTTTCCGTACCTGTATCTTTCCATCCCTTCAAGTTTCAGCCTAAGATCAGATCTGTTAATTAGCTGAGGGCTGAGGAAGAAGCCTTCTGGGTTTGCTTTGCGTTCATCTTTCAACAAGGGCCCCGACACTGCGAGAGGTCGACGGAGCGGGGCATCGGCGATTTCGGTACTGCAGCCGCACCGTGTCTGGGCTCAGGTGAAAAGGTTGAAAAGATAACAGTTATCTTGGACGTATGATTGGCTGAGGCGTGGATAATTGACATGCACGCCAGCGATTGCCAAAAACGCGGGCGCGCCGATGACAGCTCGACTGCATTAGAACCCTGGAATGCCCAGAGGCTGATCTCATGCGCCTCAACATCAAACAGTGCGGTGCTCTGTCAATCTAATAGCTCGGGTTGTTGGATTTATTGGCTTTTCGCGGGCCAGGAGGGACGAGCGGCAAAAGCAAAACCAGATTTTTTTTCTCTCGTATCAGTTTCTACTTGTCAGTCATCCTCTTTATAAGAGCACTTTGGAGACGAGCTGTGCTAAATTGTTCTTTCAGATTAAAGTATGTGTTCCTTCACGTCGTGACAGTCCAAATGGTTGCATTATTGGGGTTAGGTGAAACAGTGCAAAGCGCTCGACTCTGACCTCTGCCTCTTGAATCACTGATCATTCACAGTCAAAAATGGTTCTTCCTCTGAAAAACAACAAACTGGAATTGCAGTCAGTAAAGTGCAGGCCTTCACTAACGTCGTCAAACTGTCTTAAATTGGATCAGCACCAAAGCCTCATGCATACCCACGTTGTTGGGATGCAGACTGGGGTCACCACCCCGGTCGCCCTGACCTATCAAAGCCAGCGTTCTCCTAGCTTGCTACTCGGGGTGAAATGCACTGAACTGGCAATTTCCGGAGATGTGAAAGGGAACAAAGGTGTGAAGTTGAACCCCAGACACTTGCTTCCCCGACGCTGTAGGATTTTATTGAAGTCACACCAGATACCGGGACTGGCAAGGTCTCAACTATACTTTTCCGATTGCAGTATTCAGTCAAAGCTTTCATTTGTAAAAGTCCCTGCAGTTGCAGCGGGATAATACTACGGGTGACCTGCACAGGTTGACAAATCCCAGGTTGACTGATGAATAAACAGGCCTCATATTTGCAAAAGTAACGACACTGAAGAAAATATCCGACAACATCGAACGGCTACTTCTCGGACTCAAACCTGAACACGGCTGCAAAGTTTCCTGGAAAATTGACTAAGTAGTAAGATCCATCCATCCATGTTCTGATCTGCTTTATCTTCACAAGGGTCGCGGGGGGGTGCTGGAGCCTATCCCAGCCGTCTTCAGGCAGTAGGCGGGGAACACCCTGAACCGTTTGCCAGCCAATCGCAGGGCACACACAGACATACAACCATTTGCGCTCACACCTAAGGACAATTTAGAGTGTTCAGTCAGACTGCCATGCATGTTTTTGGAATGTGGGAGGAAAACGGAGTACCCAGAGAAACACGGGAAGGCACGGGGAGAACATGCAAACTGGGATCGAACCCACGACTAAGACGTAAGATGTACCCTTGATTTTGGTGCCTGGGCATATTGACCCCGACACCAAAGTTAAATCTTTTGCGTTGTTGCTTTTAAGTGTTTAAGGAAGATCCATGGCAAATTGTGGCTGCTGGAACACTGCAAAGAAGCACGCTCTCTGCCAGCACAACAATTCATGGTCGCAGTCATTGACAGCGTCTTAAAAGGACCACAGTGGCTTTTGTTTTTAGTGCACTTTATTAAGATCCTCCATGGCGGTAATGTCAGTGGTTGGCGAAAAAGTCAGATATGTTTTTGGACCAATGCTTCAGTCCTCTATCTTTGGCTTTTCCTCTTGGGCTGTGACAATACGTCATTTTCACCCACCGCTGCTCCCCAGCAACTTTGTTTTGGCCCTCCTTCACTTTTTTTCCAGGAACACAATTCCAGCTGCTGCTTGGCAAAAGCCTATTTGTCTTCACGACGCAGCAAACAGCGACCTTTCTCTTTGCACGCTTGCTAATAAATCACCAAACTTCGTTTAGCGTCACCAAAGCGGATTCTCTTGACAGTGGATGACAATTGCGGGGATTTATTGATCATTTGAAATGAGTCTTCTTCGGATTGTTTTCAGGAATCACTTGCGATCTGACTTCTCTATGCCAAGTGCAAAGAAAAGTTCAACGGTAAGAAATGCCAGACTGAGAAACATTGACGAAATAGGGGCTTAAAAGCCGAGGACATGAGTCAGGCGAGGTTCTCACGGATAGGGACAGAACCAAGAGGAGCTCCATTTGTCTCTGTTAACCTTGTTTTTAAAAAAAATGAAGTAAAAATCCCAGTCCCCGCTTAGATATCCCTACCACAATGTCCCGTGATGTCATCCCCCTGGTGTACAGTGATTTATGCATCATGGCTGCCAGTGTTGCGCTCACAGGGTTGGGATGAAGCGGTAAGAAGTTGGGAAGGGCTAAATTCTCCACTGATAGAGACATCCACATTTGAACCGATCTCAGCGAGGGGTCCTCTCGGAGCCGTGGCCAATCCGCATCCGCGAGCGCAGACCCAATTACTTCCCGCGGTCGCCAGAGTTTTGATGTTCCACAGGACAGCGGCGCAATGGGCGGACACGGTCCGGCTGCGATTATGTGCATCAGCGGGATCTTCCCCTCTCAGTTCTGTTCCTCGTCTACCCTGAAGGCACGGACTGCTTTAGCGTCCGTTTGGAAGTCTTTTTCCAAAGTAGACGCGTGCTGAGACCAATCCCAGCGGGGAGCGCACGCACTCTTGTCAGAAAGCCACGTCGGTTCTGCTCCTTTAATATCTCCATCATGCTATTTCTCGGAGGGCCCGTTAACGCAAGAAAGTTTCAAACTCATACGCTACTCACAAAAGGTTTGGGATACTGATCGCTGGGGTGACATTTTTGGGAAAAACCCACAACACACGATCCCCTTACAAGGGGAACTCAATCCAACCTTCTCTAAACTTTTTGAATGCACATGTCCAACTGTTCAGTGGTTTTGCACAACTTGTTTTCTTCCAAAGAAGCTGCATAGCAAAAGTCACATGTTTGATTCATTTTGAAAAATTGAGGACATTCACTTCTGTGCTTTTCTATGACTTTTCCACTCTCTTTGGAGTATAAACGATCTTTATTTCTCCCTACTTGATGCCTACTGGAAGCCTCACAATAGGGAGGTACAGTTGTTTTAGAGAGCCAATCTCTTTTCGTTAATGGACGCTACAGCTTCTTGTTGCTTTCAAACTTAGCTTGTAGCAGACTTGTGCACATTTTCAGCATGACGTCTTTGATCCACTGGTGAAAAGGACACTTTGATTAGCTCCTCCTTCATCTAGAACTGCTTCAAACAACAAAGTGTATGTAGCCCAGGAAAAGTGGTTACGATTGCACGACTGTCTGTTTCTTATGTGTTATGGTTGTATTATTTTGTCATTTTATGTTAACTATTCTTTTGATGGGGGTGCGGGCACCCGCAGCGGCTCCTCTTGTTGTCGTGTTTGTTTGAGAAGGAAGAAATTTCAACCTTGCTGTATGTTGCGCATACTGCATATATCAAGTTGTACTTGACTCGACTTAATTGTTCGGCATCTCATGGAAAAAATGTGAACAGCATGGCTGTTGAAATTTGAATTCCAGCAGCAGATGTTTTGGTTGATTTGTTTATCAGGCGAATGTTGTGAATTTTGCCATTCTGCTCCTACATCCGTGAAAGACAATCGTGTGCCCTACGTACAATTCGGGAACAGAACCAAGGATTTTCCTCGAATAGGAAAATTATCGCCAGGATCCATGTGGCGGATTAAGCAGAAGTGTTTATCCTGTTAAGACATGTTTAGCGCAGTTGCTGTCTTTATTTTGGCAGGTTTCAACTTGCTCCAAAGGAATCTCAACCGGAGCTGAAGTGAATTTATTTAGGAACAAACAATTTGGGGAAACGTGATTTTTTTTGGATTTTTTTTTAGACAGATGTCAGGTTGCTTTTGTGATGTCATGCAGTCTTATCATTTGCATTTCGAGTGTGCAGCAGCAAAAGCACTGAAACAAGATTATTGTTATTTATTTATTTATTTATTTATTTTGTCGTGTCCATGCCACTAAACTTGCCCTTATATTTCTTGAAAAGCCGCTGGACTAATTAGTGTACAATGCAAAGCTAATTTCCAGGCAGCAGCAGCTTTGTGACTCCTTTATCAATGTGACTTTTTTAAATAGCCACTCATCCCAGAGGAGGTCATTATGACCTCGGGGATCAATATGGTTCAAAAATAATCATCCGCGCTGACGTGAAGTCAATGATCCCTCAATGAGCATGTAAATGAGTAACAAAACCTTACACCTCTTTTGTTCAAGTAATGACACATTCAATATTAAAAAGGACTGCTGGTCGCTCACTTGAGGAATGAGCAAGGATTTGAAACATTGTTGGAATTAATGATCAGTTTGCTGCTAAAGTGTGAGTCTGTAATTGGATTGAGCAGGATTCTGATGAAAAGTAAAGAAATGTCCATTGGCCATCATTTCGACAAGCATTTTCGGAAAAGCACAAAAGAATGTTACAGGTACAATGCATACGTTTTGTCAAGTAAACGTGGAGTTTGTAAAATAATAAAAAGGGCAAACAAACATGGATGCACACAAAATGGTTATAAGGATTTATCTTTGGCTAGGTTTTTAATATTCCAAAAACATGAACACGAGTGTGTAGTCTTTCTATGTACCCAACTATTAATACAAGCAAATTTCAATATTTCGGAAGGGGTGGTGGTATCTATGACAGAATTGGCAGGTTTTTTTTGGGGGGGGGGGGGGTTAACTTTATTGCATTTTCTCTGGGTTTATTTTATGGAAATGCTGTATAACCCTGCAGCTTAATCTGCTTTCAAATTGGAAAAATATGTGACATGAAATTCTATTCGGTGTCCATGCATGTTGGGTTTTTTTGCAGCTCAACTGTGTGCTTTTCCTTATACTCAACTTTTTTGTCAGATTCCCCTCTAATTTATTTTGAACATATGTGCACTTTTTTTTTTAAGTGCAGGGTGTTTGCATATGAGTACTCTCTGAGTCTTGGCCCATTGGTGGTGATGGTGGTGGTGGTGAGTGAAGGGGGTCCAGTTCCAGCCCAACACAATCAGTGTCGCCCCTGCGCTCCCTTTCACCGTGGTCCAGCAAGTGAGACGGAACACGCTATGCTGGGGATTGAGGCGCATTGATCTGTCCCTCCGCCACGTCTCGCCGGACTGCGCAAATCATTAACCTTGCCGCAACAAACACATAAAGCTACAACAACGCTATCTTTCAGAGGTTAATTAAAAATAAAAGCGCCCCGAGTGGTGGGTGGGTGTTACACCAGGGAATAGTGCGCTGACTTCCAAATGAGCTCACTACTAGTCGTGGAGTCGTTTTGAAAGATGCTATGTTTGTTTTTGCAAGTTGTAGTCATGTAGTGTGGCAGTATTTAAAAAAAATGTTTTAACTAAGTTGTTGTGAAACACTCTCCGAAATAATTCAAATGAAACCAATTTGTGTTTGTAACACAGTCTTGTTTCATTTTAGAACCAAACAAGCTGCACATTTTGGTAATTTCCAAAGTACAGCAATGCTAAAATTGTGTGTGTGTGTGTGTGTGTGTGTGTGTGTGTGTGTGTGTGTGTGTGTGTGTGTGTGTGTGTGTGTGTGTATGTGTGTGTGTGTGTGTGCGTGTGTGTGTTTGTGTGTGTGTATATATAAACTGATGCCATTAACACAATCAAATCTGTGGAGAGGGCAGAAATGTAAATAAATCAAACTGCTCGCTAAATCATGACATATTAGCATGAATGCACTAATTTTAGCTTCGTTGTCAAGCACAATATGGCAGAAAACAAAAAACTTGGAAGAATCACACATCAACGCTGAACAAAAATTGCAACTGGACTCTGGATTGAGGACGTAAGGCTCCACAAAATATTTCGATTACTATTTACTGTTCCATGGGTGGTGTGCGCAGCAACACGGGGAGAGGCTGGGTTTTTCCTGGGTTAGAAAAATAGCCAATAAAATAACTCGTATTTCAAACGAAATGAGATCGCCATTGAGCCAATGGTAATAAAATAAAAATAAAAAGGTAAAAAATCATGTACTGTAAACTACTCACAAAAAGTTTGGGATATTTGGCTTTCGGGTGAATTTTCAGGAAGAGCCTAAAATGCATTCAAACGTTTACAGGTGAATGTCATGTAACCTTCTCCAAGCTTTTGAATGCACATGTTCAACTGTTCAATGCTTTTTGCAGAAGTTGCTGTTCTCAACAACAAACAATGGATCAACAATACCTTGCCATTGTGATGCTTAAAAAAGGACGTTCTCAGACAGAAGTGGCCACTGAAATTAGAGTGTCACAGACTGTCATCAGCAGGTTGCAACAGAGATACCGAGAGACTGGAAGAGTCAAAAAAGGAAGTAGAAGTGAATGTCCTTTGGCCACATCCCATGCTGATGACCAGTAAATTGTGAACAATGTCCTGAGAAAACGGATGATGAATTCCACTCAACTACAAGCACGTTAAGGGAGGTGAAAGGCAACCAAGTGTCACGTCAGACCATTCGAAACCATTTACATCAGCATGGTCTGCGTGCAAGAGCAGGTGTGTCGAGTCGGTACAGAAGTTCCCAACAATGAATGGTCCAGTGACAAGCCCGTATTATCTGAGTAACATTACTAATCCAGCGATTGTGCGCCTACATGAACAACATGGGCCTAATTTCATCATCATGGGCGACAATGAGACTGGCGTACCCCAAATGGAATGGCTTGCACTTTCTCCAGACCTGAATCCTGTTGAAAACCTGGGGGATCAGCTCAGTCACCGTGTCGAGGCTCGAAACTCTGAACCCCAGAACCTCAATGGCCTGAAGGCTCCCCTTCAAGAAGAGTGGGTTGCCATGTCCCAGAAGACAATAAGTTGACTTGTGAACGGCATGAGACGCCGGTGTCAAGCTGTAATTGATGCTCGAGGGAACATGATGAGTTATGGAGATGTGGACATTTTTGTTGTGGTGTACCCACCATTGTTGTTAACTTTTCTTTCAATTAATTGGTTGATATGAGGAAATCACCAGTGCATCCTTCTACTTAAATGTCCTTCTTTAGGATAGCACTGCAGTGTGAACTTTTTACATTTTGAATAACTTTCACCTGAAAGCCATTGTATGCTGTTTTTTAAATTTAATTTCAGCTGCATTTTTCTTTTTTTAACCAATTGCTTTTTTACATTTTCAAATTCCACCCATAGGCAAGCAAGCCAGGATATAAGGAGGTTTCATTCTTCTTTAAAATGGAATTTTAATAAACATATGTCACAGATTTTTACACAGTCAGCCTCACATACGTACAGTTAATATGATTCAACTGGTGATGACAATCTGATTGTGTTTGTCCTGTTTCTTATCTTGAAAATCAAAGCAATAACGTTCATGCTGTGTGCCAGCAGCATGACAGCTTTTCGACAAACAATAACTGATGTTTAAATGGCAGTGTCAGCGGTATTGTTATTTGCCACACAGTCACGGCAACAGTGACACAAAGTAGAGCTGAACGCTTACAGAACAACAAAAAAAAGCCGCTCTGAGTTTATACGTTCTTTATGAATTGCTAATAGAAAAGTCTCATTGTGATCATCAAAGAGCAACATTTCTTCACCCAATATTGCCTTCATATAAGATGGTCCTTGATTGGATTAGAGCCTCGCGCAGAAACGCGGTGTTTTATTAACCGACTGTGGTTGTTTACAGCTTAAATAGGTTAGGCGTTTGCAATTGTGCGAGAGTGTGATGTGGATCAAGTTGATGGGCCTGTTGAGTGCCATTATTGCGGCAGTGCGCTGGCGGGAAACACTCGGGAAATGATGCTCGGGCCTGTCAGAGCAGCTGAGCACAGCCGCCTCTGGATGTGCGGGTAATTACTGAGCCTCTGCTGACTCAGGACACACAAACAAGCACGCGATCGAGCCAACACGTGCCGCGCACTCGCAGGTTCTACAATTTGCGCTAATTCTTAAATGAAGTGTCCATTAATGTTCTCATATCACAAATGAGAAATTTTGGGGTTCAGCATTTACTTCTAAAGACCTTGACCTTTTGACAAGCTAAGCGAAGCCGGTAACTAACGTTTTGTTGTTTCTGGTGTTGTAAGTTGAGGGGTTTGTTGTTTTGAATGGATGTCTCTACTTTCCGAACAGCAAAAGGAGAGATGGATTCCATTTGAATGCAGCTTGAATGAAAGGAGCAAAAAAGATGACGTCTGCACCGCAGCACGATCGAGAACACAGTCCTCGGCAACTAAAATCACTTCCTGCTTTCCTTTACTTAAACAGCCAATCAGAATCTATCAACATAAAACATGTCTATAGGCAATTATTAAATAACCAAATGCAATTTAGATCATCGTGATCATTCTAACATGAAATAATATGATGCTCAAACATAAAATGATCATTAATAATATAACATAAACTTGCAGTGCTTTTGCTAAATCAAAGAAACGTAAAATTCTGACAAACGTGCTTTTCGTTGGATAGCATAGAAGTGCGAATATCCTCGGGTATTTTCATATCAACACTTAAACATGTGTCATTGTACAAAATAATAAAATAATTATTGGAGTGCCTCCCTGTGTGGAGTTTGCATGTTCTCCCCGGGTCTGCGTGGGTTTTCTCCAGGTGCTCCGGTTTCCTCCCACATTCCAAAAACATGCATCGCAGTCTGATTGAACACTCGAAATTGTAAATATATTGTATAATAAAATACTCATAATACAATCGACGAAATGAAAACTAACAATATAGAACAACTACATACAGCAAAACTGAAACGAAACAAACATTACCTGCTACACAGTATAGCAAGAGGAAAGGTTAAGTCGCACTCTGTCCGGGACATCTGTCTGCGCAATCAATGTTTCCGAGTTAACTCAACATATGAAATGTTTTAGATGTAAAAACGTCCGTTTAATAACGAAACAGAAAATGATGTGGGCTCACAACAATTAGGAGAACTATTGAAACACATCAGACAACAGTATAGGAGAAACAAAGTGATATATTTATGTAAAACTGTTAATTGATCCAGACCACAAATGCCATGCGCAGGTGCCACACTCTGCGTGCTGTTGCGTCACTTCCGTAATAATTAAATTATCAGAATCAGAATCGCCTTTATTGTTATTGTATAGCATACAACGAAATTTGGGTGCCACTCCTTAGTGCATTTCAAAAAAATAAGATAAAATAATATAAATATAAAACTCAACAACACACAACAATAGCAGAAGTTGTGGTAGTGGAATGCATCAATGCGTGACACTTGTGTGTAGAGATTTAAGTCAAGTCAAGTCAAGTCAACAGTATTTATAGAGCACTTTCAAACAGCCATCGCTGCATACAAAGTGCTGTACATGGAGCGATTTAACATATACAATAAACAGTAAGACGAATCAGTAATAAGTAATAAGTAATAAGGCGGTAGAAAGCACCAAGCAGTAAAATCAAGAGCAAATCTAAGTCATGCTGAGTCAAACGCCAAAGAATACAAGTGAGTTTTGAGGAGGGCTTTAAAGATGGGCAGCGAGGAGGCTTGCCGAATGTTCAGTGGGAGGTCATTCCAGAGAGATGGACCAGCAAGGATTTAACATACAGTATTCATTTAGAATATGAAACACTCAGAACGTGACAGAGGTGTACCAAGTTCCCACATGGAATAAGAAGTATAACTGTTTACCACTCTGTAAACAAATTTGCACAGTCAATCTTGGCCTCTGGCTAGCGGATGTCCCAGTTTGTGATATGTTTTGGTAGTCCGTCAAACTTATTTGAAGTGGCATCAAGTGAACGTGAATGTCAGAGCAGCATGAAAAGAAAAGAAAGCTTGCACGGTGCAAACGCGACTTCCAGCTGCATTTTCACAACCCCTCCTGGGCTCTTCAGATGGAGCCAAAGCAATAACAAATGCTGTAGGGCTTTTTATAGTATCATCATTCAGAGTGTTCAAATTGTTTCTGATGCGTTTGTCTGCATCCTTCATTTCCTAAAAAGCAGACAAACTATCCATGTTTCTAAAAAGAACTTATTGTCACTATTATGCAGTGGTGCCTTGATTTGCAGTGTCCCAAACTAAGGTATGTACCAAACTGATTTGTACTGTGACACCCAAGTTAGTAGTTCCGCAGTTAAATAACATTGTTTTGGAGCAAAATTGTGACACGGTTCAAAGAATATTGTTTCAGTGACTTTGAATGCAGTGTGCTTGCGCAAAAGGACAAAAACACACAGGTGTTGGAAGACTCAAGCCCAAAATGGAAGTTCAGTGCAGGTATTCCTTCTCCTTCGCCCCAACTAGCCATTGTTTCGATCAATGAACTCCCCCGGTGTAGCGCTGATTTTCAAGACATCTTGTTCCTTCACAGGTCTGCCTTGGAGAAATCATTTAGTGGCGAGTCCCGCCGCGGTTGATATTAAATTACAGATTCGCCATCTCCCATGGCAACCACCCACAGGACTTCATGATGCTTTTAGCGAGAAAAAGCCTGTGCCTTTCCTGACGTGAAATATTTGCCAGGTTTATTATCCTCTGGAAATTGGCTTCAGTGGGAGGCAGGAAAACAAATCATTTGAATACATACACGGGTGTTCATTTCAGCGCTGTCACTTAGAAAACGGGGGAAGGAGAGGCGGCCCGGATGGAGAGCTTTATGCCCCTGACAGGTTTGGCTTTGTGCGTGATGAATGGGGCTGTCACATACGGTGACATGTTTGTGTTCAATACATGTGGATGTACAATACGTTCTGCATCCCCGTGACAAGCTGGGAGGCTTTTTGCCCCGATAATCTCCATATCGTTTCATCTCCGGCTGCTTACTGCCCACGTGGTCACCGCAGGGCTGTGCCACTCCCGCCGCTGGGAGTCACTAAATTTAATTGGTTCTTCATGTGCATTTTTCCTGCCCCCCTTTTCCTCTAGTTTTTTTTTTTAGAGTCTAAAAGTGTCTATAGAAACAGAGTGTCCAGCAACACACGGAGAGTAAATATAGGATTATTTGAATCTCCCACTCACACTCGACACTTACGTCATTGAGAGAACATTCCTTGACTTTTGCCAACAAGTGACATCGATCTACCAGGATCCATTAAGTAAGCACATTTAGAGCGACAGGGACAGAATCCCAATATCTCGGACAGCTAGCGCAATAAGCCCCTTTTAAACTAAAATCTGGTGGAGCTCACTTTTGCTTCATTGCTCAAGGTTTCTGTACTTCACTGCTGCTGTTTCCATAGAAAAGAAACCTCTCGTTTTGCTCAGGTTTTGGGGACAAACACAAACTCTAACACAACCTAACTCCACAGAAGCAGATCTGTTGACCTCACCCATATGCCTTTGGTGAAGGCCTCTGCAAATACTAACCCAGTTGCTTTTGATGAGGTCATAATAGCAGTCACTTGAAATAGCCCAATTCTATTTACTATTTATATCCTCTAGAATCAACCCAATTCAATTTGCCTTGGTCTTTTGACCAAAAACCTAAGAGCTTGAGTCTTCTGTTCCTTGAGGGCCGCTGTCCAGCCTGTTTTCCCTACTCAACACACCTCATTTAAATGATCAGGATCATTATCCAGCTTCTGCAGCCCTTGCCGATCACTTGAATCAGGTGTGTTGCACCACAAACAGATGTTAAAGAGGCAGGCCAGCGGCCCTTGAGGAACAGAATTGAAGACCCCTGCCGAAGAGGAACTCTGGAACTCACCCCAACTCTACAGAGACAAGCCACTTAGCTACCACTTAGTCCATTGGGGAAAGCCGCTGGAACTAGTCCAATCTTAATGGACTAGCCAGGGGTGTCTAACTCCGGTCCGAGAGGGCCACTGCCCTGCATGTTTTCCAAATCTCCCTGTTGCAACACACCTGATTCAAATGAGCAGGTTCAATGTCAGGCTTCTGCAGAGCTTGCTGATGATCTGATCATTTGAATCAGATGTGTTGCAGTAGGGAGACTTGGAAAACATGCAGGACAGCGGCCCTCCAGGACCGGAGTTCGACACCTGTGGACTAGACTTTTAGAATCAACACTGAATCTATTTCTAAATGAATAAGAGAAACCCATCCATCCATTTTCTAGTCCACTTATCCTCACGAGGGTCGTGGGCGTGCTGAAGCCTATCCCGGCTGTCTTCTGAACTGGTTGCCAGCCAATCGCAAGGCACGCATAGACGAACAACCATTTCCATTCACAGTCACATCTATGTGCAATTTAGAGTCTTCCATTAACCTGCCGCGCATGTTTTTTGCAATGTGGGAAGAAATCAGAGTACATGGAGAAAACCCACGCAGGCACAGGGAGAACATGCAAACTCCACACATGAAGGCCGGTGCTGGAATCGGACCCTGCACCTCTGCACTGTGAGGTAAACGTGCTAATGAGTCAACCGCCGTGCCGTCAGGAGAGAAACCCATCCATCCATTCATTTTCCGATCCGCTCTATCCTCACGAGGGGTGCGTGGATCTTCTGAATCACTTTCTAGGTTTTCTCCGGGTACTCCGGTTTCCTCCCACGTTCCAAAAACTTGCATGGCAGGCTGATTGAACACTCAAAATTGTCCCTCGGTGTGAGTGTGACCGCGGATGGTTGTTTGTCTCTGTGTGCCGTGCGATCGGCTGGCAACTGGTTCAGGGTGTCCCCCGTCTACTGCCAGAAGACAGCTGGGATAGGCTCCATCACCCCCCGCCACCCTTGTGAGGATAAGCGGATCGGAAAATTAATGAATGAATGAATTCCTCTTGAACTGAACCCAACTGTACTGACTCAGGTCTATGAAACAAACCAGATCACCATTGGAGAAAGCCTCTTAGATCACCCAACTCAACTCACCCAGACACATCCTTACTCTTTGAGCCCAGACCTATGGAACCAACTCAACGGGTTGCTGAATAAGCCAAATTTAAAGACCTAGGTCTGGTGAACTAACCCAGTCCCCTTTGGTCATCGATTCGGCAATCGCCTCTGACTCCAGAGAAACTTGGAGCAGCCACTCACCTGAAAAATCTCTAGTCTTTGGAACAAACCCTTAAGAGATGACCTCGGGAGCTACGGTATTACTAAAAGCCCCTCACATGGTCTCAACTTCCAAGTGGGATAGTTAGTTCACAAGTGAAGCATCCATTCAAAAAAATGCAGGTTAAAAGTCCAAATGTTTTGTTGCCTAATCATCCTCCACCTTCACTCTTTACATGGACTTCAGTGTTGATGTCATCAATTTTGTGTTGTCCTATTTGCCACTACCGGTACTTATTATTATTAAGACTGGTCATTTTTATTGTATTAAGTTAGATTACCCATCAGTATATGGCACAAGTGAGCATGGATAATACTTTTGCCTCGTGTATATGTGATGTATTGTTTGGGGAAGGGTAATCAGAGTTCCCATTTGTATCTGGTAATTGGCCTCACAGCTGACTGATTACTGCAACAACCATTGTCACTCAGTAACAAAACAGCTCACACTCCACAAAATCCCCCGCAGCTCGAAATACGAAACAACTTTCCATCACCTAGTGTCCTGATACTGATGTTTAACCCAGGAAAGAAAAATAAAACTCCATGGACTCCATAGGGTTTTTTCCTCCTTGGATTGGGAGTCCACTCTTAATATTTACGAACCGCAATGACAGTGTAAGTTATGGACGGGATCTGGCCAAAAGACCTTTACTTGCCGTTTTCACACTCCTGATATTTATGTTTCTCACATGTGTTTTAAATGATATTTCCATGTTCCGTTAAAACTATTTGAAATGGTAAAATGACGAGTAAACCAAAGAAATAGATCATTTCACTTTTAATCAGTTCATTTCATGTTGTTGTTGTTGTTGTTGTTTTTAAGTGTGTAACTGAATGTCAAAAACTGGTTCGATACCTACCTTTCTTTTCAGGTCGGGTTTGATTCACACAGTGACAAAGGGAACAAAATGCTAAACATGAAAGTGTTCTGTTTTGTTTTGATTTTCTTTATAAACAGGAACAGACATAACATTTAAATTATAGATTTTATAGAAACTGCTCAGAGTCAATTCAACATTACAGGAAAGATTCTGAAACTGCATCGAAAGTGTGATAGTTTGTCTTCTTTTTACAAAAAAGGATGATGCATACAGTATGTCATCATTTCATTAGCACAACCCAGGCATTTCATGACAAATGTGATAAAGGTCTTGTTCCTAACGTTGAACAAAAGTACTTCAATACTACTCAGGTCTTTTTTTAAATGCCTAAATGTCTTGTGGCTGTTTTTCTTTTTAAGAAATGACCAGATAAGTAGTTTGTCTTCCTTTTCAGAACTGAAGGATGCGGAGAAGGATACACCCAAACAAAACAGAGTTTCTCTGCATTACATGAGTCCACTTACAGTCAGGCTTACTGGTTTATGTTTATGTTGCCTTGCAAGAATCCAGAAGCACAAAAAGATTCATCCTAGTATGTCTGACCACTTGACTGCTTTTTTTATGGTTGGTGGTGGTTTATTGAAATATGTCTTGACGGATAACCAGCCTGCGTTGAAAAAAGCTTGGCGTCATGGATGATTTGACTTTTCTGTTGCGGGTCCCTCTCTCTGGAATGACCTCCCACTGAACATTCGGCAAGCCTCCTCGCTGCCCATCTTTAAAGCCCTCCTCAAAACTCACTTGTATTCTTTGGCGTTCGACTCAGCATGATTTGTCCTTGATTTTACTGCTTTGTGCTTTCCACCGCCTTTATTACCGATTCGTCTTACTGTTTATTGTGTATGTTAAATCGCTCCATGTACAGCACTTTGTATGCAGCGATGGCTGTTCGAAAGTGCTCTATAAATACTGTTGACTTGACTTCACTTGACTTGATCATATTATGGTTGACTACCAAAAAATGTCTTGAGTCGTTCGACCCCTGAGTCATACTCCATTGGAGAATTGAGGTTGCACTATATTGTTCGACCTTCCTGTGTATTTCATCACCCTTTTTTTCCACTCACTTTTTTTTTGTTTCACAAGTTCCACAGATCACCTGGGTTTTGTCGATGTGTTAAACTTTAATACTTGGGATCATTTATCTTTATGGCCCAAACTCAGAGACTGTCAATGAGCAGACAAGCTATTTCCTCATTTGGTTTGAGAGCAAAGTGGAGCAGAGGGAGAGGGGTGCAGGGGGACATGCATTGGTGGTGTTGATGGAGTGGACTGAATTGGGGTGGGGGTGTCATAATGAAATCCTGATGTCAAGAGAGGTGAGGAGGACTCAATGCAGGCGCGGAAGGAGGCAAAGCTCCAAGATCGAGTCGTCACGGCATCTCTCGGAAGACTCGGCTCGTTCATCGGCTTAATTACCTGAAGCAAAGTCGCATGGGGTACCTGTCGGAAGGAGTGGGAGCACTGCCCCAGCGGTGGAGGATAGAATTGCAGTGATTAATTTGTCCAAGGATCCCATGGAATGCAGTCTTCTCACACCAACATTTGTCTTCATTTGCCAAGATATGGCCAGTGACATAAATAGTAATAGTCCTGAATGGAGGCCAGTTTTTCTTTCTTAGAAACAAAAACAGAGAGACTCTTTTTTTTCCACCATACTTGACAGACTGGAATGTTCAGACAATGCTCAAAAACTCAACCATACTTTAGTAAATGTAGATAAAAGCAAGATGTAGGTAAAACAATGTCTGATGCACATAGTGTTTCACTGCCTTAGCATAATAATACTGATACAGTACAATATTATATTATAATATAATTATTACATTGAAGTACAAGTGTCTGTCAAATTCAAGTCAACCAGTTAGACTTCAGTATCATGTGCATATTCTCTCAATAGTAACAAAAAGATGTCTCATTTAATAATGAAAAAAAGGCTTGTTTTTCAAATGTTATGTTCATGTTTCACCACTGCAATTATAGGTTTTATATAGGTGATGAGGAAATCACACTGCTTTCATTTTATTTAGGATGTTTTCATCTCTGATATTTTTGTTGTATTTCTTTTCAGTCACCCCCCCAACCCAAAATGTGACCTTTTGTTGAGATGTTTTTCTTTTATTTTCCGAGTACATTTTTTTCTGGGGGGGGGTTCTGTTAGTTTTTATTTTATTTTATTTCCTCATCACAAAGTTTAGGTATTTCTGTGTATTTGTTTTCAATAAAAATACATATTTTATGATTAGATGTTTCTGTACAAAAAATTCTCTCATCTCATGGGTAACCACCTCCTTAGCTATGAATAGGCCAAGACCCATTCACCAAAGTCTGATGGATTTTTGTAACATTTCAGTGACATATGAATGTGCTGTCTTGTGTCTACGGAATATTTACAGTATTTTCGCAATTCTAAGAAATGAAAAAAAAGTGTATTTTGAAGCGACAAAATTAACCTTCTTATAGTGCAAATGCGACTGGCTTACTGTATGTATTTACGACTGTAAAAGTGACGTCCATCTTGCTATCTAGCACATATATGTAATTAAAAACATAGATGTATAATATTAGTAAAACCCACGCCCAGTTTTCTCTATCCTTATGGTTAACTGTTTGAACCAAATAACTATCAAATGACGATTAATTTATGATGTTCTCCTGGCATTTTGACTAAAACAAAAGAACTGGTACAGAAGATGAGCGGGTGATAGTGGTGGGGTCGCGAATGTCCCGGTGGCATTCAAAAGACCAGTGAAGGACGTGTTACCATCACTTCTGACGTCACGATTATAATGTCCAAACAAACACCTGCTGTTGAAACAACCAGAGGGATGCGTTCACTAACAACTTTGAAAAAAGAATGTCCTGTGCTTGACAGAACTGGTGTGGAAGGTTATTACAGAAAGTCAAAATGTCTCTTGTTTTAGGGCGTTATAGTTATTTTGTTGCATTTTTTTTTCTTCCAGTCAATTGAGACGAAATTGACCGAAAGAAAATGTCACATTCAGCTCTGTTTAAGTGAAAGTTTGATCGAAAACGGGAGTCAATAAGTATTTAAATTCACCGTTAAATCAACAATGTCCGAGTAGACGCAAACGTCTCCCTCAGCAGATTCCGCGTATGACATTCGAGTGGAGGGGGGTCCGAGTGTTTACTTTAATTTTGGAACACACACAAGCTCCCCATGCCTAGCCCACACTTTAACTAAATATTACGATACCCCTCTTTTAAATCGCAGGTTTCCCTTCGCTGGATACAACAAAAATATACGACCATAAAATGCTCGACTTTTGATTATCTTTCCAAGCTCCATTTTTGAGACAGCTCATTTATTGGATGTCATTTGATTGTGCGGATATCCCTAATAACAAGATTTCAAATTGTATACTGTATGAAATACAATGTATGAAAAACACAAAACAAAATCTTTATTTTTCAGGCGGCAAATGTAAACTGTTAAAAAAAGACAAGACTAAAATATGCGAACATATAACCCCGTGAAAATAGAATTTGGGAGTTTTTTGCACCCGTTGGGCGTCAAGAATGTTAAAATCGATATGAATGCACTTTAGTCGTCACCTGCCCGTTTTGATCAATTGCACGGATTATCATAGTTATAATTATGTTATTATAATTATGACTTAAAACACATACGCAACAATAAGAGTCATTTGTGCTCAATGTTTCGTGGATGTTAGGCACGTTTGTTACGTCTCTGTTAAAAAAAAAAACACCTGCATTGTGGCGCATGCGCAGTCAGCCTTCTATTTAAGGCATTAATTGTTTACATTTGGCATGGCCTATTTAAAGCATCACATTTAATTAGTTGAGAACAATTACCTATTTCTTCTGCAGCACGATTCACTGCACATTTATAAGATAAGAAAATATCAGAAAACACAGCAACAAAAATAAAGAGAAGCAGAAGAAGAATTATGCTGTTCAAGTTTATTGTTTTTTTCCTCTCTTTCTTTTTTTTTGCATGTATGACCACGTTCGTGTAAGACATTTTTACTCACACGCTTTTGTGTTTTTGCATTTATTTTAACTTGCAGGCAGGTGCCGCGTGCAGCGAAAACGCCAAACGGAAGTCATCCAATTAAATGAGTGGATGATGGATGGGGTCAAGTGGCGAGCCTTTCAAATTTGCCTTTAACGGGGAAAATAAGAAGAAGAACAACAACAACAAAAGCTGTCGTCTGCCCGAGTAGTAAAAAACATAAAATAATAAAATAAGAAGCATTTGGGCTTGTTTTTAAAACTAGCGTTCACATACATATAATTTTATCATTGGCAGTCTTTTTGAATTCAAAATAGTTGTTGTGTTTTAATAAAGTAGACCCCGTCCCTCCCCTAAAAACAGTAATAACGATAATTTAAAAAAAGACCCCCTAGGCAGCTTTAATAGAACGTCGTGCTGTTTTATGGCTTCTTGTGTCACCATATGGTCCTGTTGGCACGCAACAAACAACGCATCTTCCTTATACAAATGGCCCACCAGTGAGTGCTCTTTAAAACAACACACACACACACACACACACACACACACACACACACACACTGAGAGGGAAAATACTGATGCCTAAAAAGCGCGCGGCACTTGCTGAGGAATAATTTTTAAAAGCTTCTATTTTTGGGGGGTATTTCACAGTCGGGCCGAAATGCCGTTTTTAGTTTTAATTGTGCTAAAAGGAATGGACATGTAGTACCCGCACCCTCCTTCAATACACCGCGTCATTGTCATGGTTTATGTGTTAATGTGCATCACTTTAGATGGGAGATGGGAGATGGGAGGAGCCTCGTTGAAAGAACACGCACAAAAAAATCTCTTCTTTGTTGGTGGAAAGATAACAACATGAATATACAGTCTATACTGTAACGCCTTTGCCTTAATAAATGATAGCGTTCAATATGTGTTACTAACCAATCAGATATCATAAATTCTTATTTTAAATGTGCACTGACAATTTGCACAATTCACCTACAACAAAACAAAAACAGCAATGAATGAAAAAGTATTTAACATTGGCCTTGGTGTGTTTGTGAAAATAACAGTGATTGACTTTAAAAGTATGTATGGAAAATATGTATCTAAAAACCTGTGCATAGATCGCATATAATTTAAACATAAGGATAAAAAATAATTAAACCCGAAATAAAGTGCTATGAAATAAGTCTGCCATCTTCGAACTAAATAGAACCTTTGTGTCTATCTCTGGTTACAAAAACTTTTGTCGTCTATCTTCAAAATCTGCGACTTTATCTGTAAAGGGGAAAAAAAGCATTTTATGTAATCAGCCTGTCTCATTTGGGTAAAATCCACTGTCTATGAACATAAAGCTGTAAATGCCTCACCTAAATTTGTCAGATACGATCATTACATTGATTTCATTTTTATATGATATCTTTATTAAATGTTAAAATGAAAATGTCCCTCCTCATAAACTATAGCTAGAAATGCCATATATGTGGGCTAATATTACATTTTAAGTGTCCCCCTGTACCTCATTCATCCATAAAAATAAAATAATAAAATGAAATTGAATTCACTATATTTGCAACCAATATCTCAACAACAATTTTGAGAAATCCTCACACACACACACACACACACACACACACATATATATATATATATATGCATACATACATATAAACTCCTACATTGTAAATTATTTTTTTCCTTACCACTACATCTTGTTTACCATTCTTCATTAATTACGTTTGGCATTTTTAATTGTTTTTCCACGACAAAACATACTTACTTTTTCGGGGGAGGGGGGTTATGTTTTTTTTTCCAGTAAAACTCGAAATGTGCCAAGTCGGTCCAATTTTTGTTCGTAATTACGCACGAGTAGTGTCCTTAGCGGCAAATATGTTTCGTGGTGTGTAGTTATTTTGTGTATGGCCTCTCTTTCTGTGGTAGAATTCATGAGTAAATACAGGATTTGGAAGCACATCATCATCATCATCATCATCATCATCATCATCATCATCATCGGTAGCAGGAGCGGACTCCTCCCCTCTTTCGAGGACTCGGAATGCAGGTTTTGGGGCCCGGCCCTTGAAGACGCGCGGGGGCTCGTGGAGGGTCAGCGAAGTGGCGTCGCCTCGCTCTAATTGAGCCTCGGCCAATCAACAACAACTCGTTAGCAGTCACCTTCTGCTTCCTCCTCCTGCTCCGGGACACTTTCACCCTCTTTCTCCCCCGCCCACTCTTCCCCCCCCCCCCCCCCCCCTCAACTGCAAGTCCGCCGCTGCTTGACGAGCATTTACATGGAACTCGGCGGACTATAGGTGCACTTTTGACGGCGGCGGGGGGGCGAGCGAGCGCTGCCGGAGCATGCGAGCTCAAACGCGGACACCCCTTTAGCACAACTCCCCCGGAACCACTTGTGGACGCTCCACGGTGCCTCGCGAATGAAATAGCCAACTTTCTACCCACGCCCCGTTCTTTTTATTTTCCTCTTCCTCCGGGCGATGACCTCCTCCAGTAAAGACATGAAGGCGGGCTCCGTGTTGCAGTCCGCCGGCGAGGACAGGAGGCGGCCCCCCTTGGACCAGCTGCCGCCGCCGGCCAACTCCAACAAGCCCTTGACGCCATTCAGCATCGAGGACATTCTCAGCAAGCCCTCGGTCAAAAAATCCGCCGCTTCCGTCGTAGCGTCGAGCATGTGTCCGAGTCGGCCGAGGGTTCTGGAGAAGGTGGCCGCCGACCACGCCGCCCGTAACGGCATCACCACGCCGTCGTCGCCGCTCTGCGCCCTGGAGGAGTTGGCCAGCAAGACGTTCAAGGGCCTGGAGGTCAACGTCATCCAAGCGGCAGAAGGTACGACGAACAAACTACAGATATTCGGTCAAATGCAACAGATGGACGGTTGAAATCTGCCTCATGCATATCCTGCCAATTTCGTGCGTAATTACGCACAAGGGAGGTGCCATATGGCATTCATCAAGCGCATTGTGACACGATAGACGTGTCGACAAATAATAGAAATATATTTAGTTATACAGCCTATAAAAATGTTGGTAATTACGCACGGGACTTGTGGATATATGGTTTGCGATTACAAGTTCCAAAGTTGGGCATTTGTTTAGATGTTCCAAGATCGATCATGTGTCGATGCCTTTTCGTGCGTCATGGAGGCAAATGTATCATTGATGGGATTTTTTTTTTTTTTACATGATGGGGCCCGGTTTGTGCTTAATTGCATATTGGAGGCATGGAAAATATGGCATACATGAACGAAAAAAGTTCAAGTGAGAGAGTGATATATATTAATGCACCGGATTAATATCGAATGAGAATTTTGTGCGTAATTACACACTGAAAGCTGAACAATAAGTTATAAATGAACCCCCCCAAAAAGTGTCAAGTTCCAGATAGATATGAAGCGGGCGTGCTTTGAAATGCAGAATCTCGTGATTGACGACGCGAATGGCTGCACGCGTAATTTCGCATCGGATGCGTGACGGACGGTATGTGACATGTGAATACATATGCCACCACGCCCATTATAATATAAGAATACAACATTTGTGATCATTTATCGGCGTGATTGAGGCATTTGGAGGCGTGACAATATGTCATCAAAATTACCATATTGTTATCAGAGTTTGATGTCACACTTGAGTGGGTAATAATCGACATTTAATTCTTTTTGTTGTTGTTGTATTCCCTCCTGGAATAAATGATAGTACGTTTAAATATTAAATAGGAGTGTAAATGTTTGAATTCACTTGGCATTTTGGCTCCAGAAAAGGTCTGAGGAATGCAAATGTTTTAAGTCTTTCGATTGACGCCTGCGATGGAGACTATCTGAGCTAACATCTTTTCGGATTTGATCTTGCCCCGTGTGTGTGTGTGTGTGTGTGTGTGTGTGTGTGTGTGTGTGTGTGTGTGTGGCTTTCTTCGTAGGTCGGGAGCACCTGAACACGTTCGGCCAGCGACAGGCGTCCAAAAAGAGGCGAAAGTCCCGCACGGCCTTCACCAACCATCAAATCTACGAGCTGGAGAAGCGCTTCCTGTACCAGAAGTACTTGTCCCCGGCCGACCGGGACCAGATCGCCGGCCAGCTGGGCTTGTCTAACGCGCAGGTCATCACCTGGTTCCAGAACCGGCGCGCCAAGCTCAAGCGCGACTTGGAGGAGATGAAGGCCGACGTGGAGTCGCTGAAGAAGATCACGCCGCAGACACTGCACAAGCTCGTCGCCATGGACAATGCCGACGAGGCTCCGGGAGAGGGCCGAGGGGGCGCGGGAGGGGAAGCCGTCGAAGGCAGCTCTCCGGGCGGATCCCCGGCCAGGGGGACCATCCCCTCGCACCGGATCTTCCCCCAGTCGCCTTCCTCGTCGCGGGGCCAGACCACCGACGAGTTCTCGGAGGACGACGAGGAGATCGAAGTGGACGATTGACATCCTCTTTTTTTTTTTTTTACAAACGAAAGACATTTAGAAAGGTTTTGTTTTTTAAACTCCCCAAGTTTTGCACGGATATTCTCACAAAAGGAGTGTTTTCCCCTCCTTCTTCTTCTTCCCTTCGATTTAATTTATTATGGGACTTTCAAGAGGACTTACTCTTTTAATAAACATTTTAACAGCTCATCACCTTCTTCAATTTTTATTCTTTTGTCAACAGTTTGTATGATTGACTGAAGTATGTGAAAAGGTCATTATTTAGATGATGATGATGATGATGATGATGATGAAGACGACGACAAGCCACTGCAGCCTTTTAAACTCTTTCTCTCTGTGTACATATACAGTAAATATATAAATATACTGTATATAAAAAGGTCAACATGAGAATTTTAACGTATTTAATCAGCATCTATGTAAATAAAGGTCCTATCATATTTCAAGAAAATATAAGATTGATCCCCCCCCCCCCCCCCAGGAATGATCAGAATTATTTTTATTGGCTCAGGAAAAATCGAGCCTTTTATTTGAGAATAATGTCATTATTCCTGCTTTTTTTAAATCATGATGGTTTTTAAAAAAACGAATATTGACTAAAAATGTGACTTTCTTTTGGCTCAGAATTATTATACACTCGAAATTCGTTTTAATAGACTAAACTGTAAAACCAATCGCAACCACGACAACATCACCATTCAACGTGGAAGTATTTTTGAAAACGGATTTAAAACGCAATCTGTTTTAAAGTAATAAACTTCCAATCAATATCCAGATGATTTTTTGTAAAAAAAAAATATATATTGGCTTTGTGTGAATGATTAAAGTACCACTTCCGTGCTAAATTTGAGAAAATATATGACGAAATGAACCATTTTTTTTACGATCATGCATCATGAACCTTGGTGAGTTAATGTTTTGACTGGAGTTTCAAAATATAGATTCATGTTATGTTATTAAACGTACGCCCCCCCCCCAAAAAAAAATCGAACTCCAAACTATGAGTAGTATCTTTATTATTTATTTTTTAGATGTTTAGTATTCCATAATGTAAAAAAAAACATAAATAAACCACTATCATGATTTGTTTTTCGGTAAGTTATTATAGTCAACGTCGGCGCGGTGGACGACTGGTTCGCGAGTCCGCCTGACAGCGCAGAGGTCATGTGTTCGATTCTGTGCCGCCGGGCTCCCTGTGTACAGCATCCAGATGAGATTTTGGAAAGTTCTCCCCGGGGCTGCGTGGGTTTTCTCCGGGTACTCCGGTTTCCTCCCTGTTTCCAGAAACATGCACGGCTGATTGAACACTCTCAATTGTCCCTCGGTGTGAGTGATGGTTGTTCGTCTCTGTGTGCCCTGCGATTGGCTGGCAACCGGTTCAGGGTGCCCCCCGCCTACTACCCGAGACAGCTGGGTTGGGCTCCAGCACCCCCTGCGACCCTAGTGAGGATAAAGCGGTTCAGAAGTAGATGGATGGATGGATTATAGTTACCCATCAACTCACCGCAACATTTTCTTTTACGATCAGGCAAAAATATGACAAAACGATTTCACGATATCGTGTGCTTAACAAAATGGCACAACGTGTCCTTTGTGTGTAACACAAACAATGTTAAACAGTCGCCTTGTCAACCCTCCACTCCCCCCAAAAAGTGAATGTGACCTGACGTACCAATAAGCTTTATTGCTTCTCTTTTCTTTGCGCATCTTGACACAAGAAGCTGGTAGCTTTCTCCCGCCCCGGCGCCATATGCTTCCACGCATCCTTCCGCGGCGGAGACATTTGATTGATCGCTCCTGCACGGAACACACGAACAGTTCCACGCATCTGGCCTCCTTCCAAGTGGGGAGGGGTACGGACCATGAATAGCAAATGGGTCTGTGTGAAGTCAACACGCCTCCTGAAGAAAACGCACGCACCGACACGCCATCACACGCCATTTGGCTCACGAGCCGCCTTCTTTTGAAGGGGCAACTTCCTGCTGAACAATAACAACGAACAAAACGAGAGCACGCACGTCTCTCCAAATGTTGCATTTCCAAAACACAACAAAAAACAAAAAGCTTGACCATGCAGGGTTCTTTTCCTCAGAAAAAAAAATGACAAAAACAAACTGTGCATCAAATTCTTGTGGTTTTAACAAATACAGAATGGCAGATTTTTTTACATTGGAAATATATTCAACAAGCAAGAAAAGCAAAAAAAAAAAAACGCAACAAAAAAGAAACTGCAAAAAAAATTTAAAAAAATCAAAAAGCATGTGCTGTATCTCCAAACGTGAGGGTTTTTTTACAAACTGGAAAACAACACCCAAAACAAAAAACATGAACTAAACAAAAAAGAAGAAAGAAATAAACTGAAAAAACCCCCACTAAACATGTTTCTCAATGTGTTTTTTTTCAATAAAAACAAGAGGCACGTACAATAGCCATACTTTTTAAAATCTAGAATGTATCTCAAATAGCGAGAAAAACAAAACACATCCGCTGTAGACCTAAATCCAGCTTTGGGGACAGGAAAAAAAAGTGATCCAAAAAACAAACAAAATACAGGAACCAAATATCCCCAAATGTTGTGAGGTGTTTAATCAATAAAAAGAGCACAGCCAAAAAGCATGCACATTGAAACCAGGATATCAGGAAGACAACAAAACCAAAAGCATGTCAATTCAGGTCTTGTGATTAAAACAAACACAAAAAAAAGTTATACAACAAAAACAAAAAGCACATTTTGTGATCCGAAATATGTATCCCATAACAACAAAAACGTGCAGTTGATCCAAAGTTTGTTGTTTTCACATAAAAACAAACAAAACAAAAAGCATTTCTATTCGGATTTTTATGTCAAAACAACAAAAAAGAATGTATTCTAAAAATATAACCAATGATCCTGTTTTTAATAAAAACAAACCCTCAACGTGTTTCCAAAACATTTGGAGATTCATGCTTTTGAATGGGGGCAAAAAAGCGCATGTGTGAGTGATGTGTGGGGAGGAAGGGGGTGGGGGGCAATGTGAAGGGCCATGCATGTGCACTCTACCCACCTCACAAAGGAAGTAATGGGCTGTGAGCACACGGGTTCAAAGTTCAAGTGGCCACCCCCTTTTTATTAGGCCCATTCAAAACAAGCAACCCACCTAAGGTAAGAGGGGACTCCGAGGGGGGTCAAGTCAAGTGGATGCAAGCAAGTGCAAGTTAGATTTGCATGTGTGTGTTTGTGTGTGTGTGTGTGTGGGGGGGGGGGGGGGGGGTGTTATTGTCTTATGTATGTTTGTTATATGATTGTCTTTGCATGTACAGTACTTTGTTCGTGTATAAGTGTGCGTGTTATGATTGTTTATGTATTGCATAATGTGTATTGCGTGTATGTGTGTATTGTTTTGATCATCACATGTGTATTATGTGTCTGAATGTGCATTTTCTGTATTATGTATGTGCTATGGTGTGTATTATTTACATGGTTTTATTGTGTGTGTTGTGTATAATTGTATGGATAAGAATTGTATATGTTCGTGTATTATTGTGATTATTATTTCTGTTTGTGAATTGTGTATACTGTGTGCATGTGTTTATGTGTGCCATGCCTTCCTACATGTGTGATTTTTGGCGTAATGTTTGTGTGTTACATATGTATTCTGGTGCGCCAACTACAACTATTGTAACAATAAAAATAATAATAATAGCTTCAAGATGTAATGACTGAATTATGGCTATTAGTACAGAATTTTTAAGAAAAAAAGGAAACATCTTCACTGGTTAATTTATTAGGGACACTTGCAATATCCGCAGTTGCTCAGATAATGCTTTGTCTTCATTTGGGTATTAATTGAATATTTCTTTATTTCTTGATCTCGTTGTGAACATTTTGTTGGTGTACAGTACAGTACAGTATCATTTGACATGACACGGGAGAGAGCAACTTGTCAGCGTTCGGTGTTTCAGAAGGCCACTATTAAATTTTGCTCCATTGGGTAATAGAAGAACCATTAACACATTAGCAGTGTTTATTTACGACCATGTGACACTTTTATGTGTATATAAATTAAATGTAAGTGGTATATTGTGGCATGGCGATCCAAACGACTCACCCTGAACATTTGGGCGATTGAAATGCGGTAATATGAGCCGAATATGTCCACGTGACGAGGCGTTCAGTGAGAAAGCGCGGAACGGGATATAAAAAGAACGATAACGCTATCTGGTGGAAACACGGTGGTACAGCTTGTTCAGTTTGGCCCGTCAGCATATTTTTATCGAATACGCACGCGCGCGCACACACACACACACACACACACACACACACACACACACACACACACACACACACACACATATATATATATATGTATTAAAATGCAATTGATGAGATATTTTATTCAGATTTGTCCTACTGTACTCAGTGTTGATTAAATTGCACTTTTAATACATTTTTGAAATGGTAAAGAGACTTTATGGACACACTGTGTATGTGTATACACACACACACACACACACACACACAGTCAACCCTCGGTTCTCGACCAAGTCTGTTTTTGATCAAAATATTCAAGGTTTTTATACCTCGGTTTACGACCGAAAAATCGGTTCTCGACCAAACTGAGCACACTTGAATGCGCCACTTGACTCATCTCGCCTTCCTTACACGAGGACGTGACGTTTCCTCGTGTAGCCTTCCATTGTGAGCATACGTGTTCAATAAAGATTTTTTTTTTTTTAAACAGACCGTGGTTTTGGTTTTCGAACAGCCTTCTGGAACAGATTATGGTTGAAAACAGAGATTTGACTGTGTATATATATATATATATAATGTGCACACGCACACATTTTTCAATGCAATAAGCTTGACGACACTCTTTGCTAGCTTGACATTTTAAATTTATTTTCAAAAATACAAAAAGGCGAGAAAATAAGTTCATGTACACAAACACTATTATTAAAATAGAATTATGTATTGTACAAAATATGTACAGCTGTGTTGGTGAAGGAAGAAAGGCCAAAGTCCATCGGAATCCTATCTGCTACGTTTGTCCTTGATGGTGTAGTGCAGCACAAGTGGTTGCGCCTGACACACAAAAGAAACATTTCAATAAATGCATTTCATATTCGCACGATGCTTCAGAAATGCGTGAATGGTTGCCGTTTGTCTGTGTGCCCTACGATTGGCTGGCAACCAAGTTCAGGGTTTACCTCGCTAACTGCCCGAAGACAGCGAGCCAACAGCACGGCCCCTCTACCTATGTGAGGGTGAGCAGTTTGAATAATGGATAGATGGATTATGTATTCATTATTCAATCTATGTTTTGACACACAGTGGTACCTCCCTTTACGAAATGAATTGGTTCTGGAAGAAATGTCTTAACTAGAAAATTTTGTAAATTGAGACACGTTTTCCATGCAAATGCCCTAATTCGTTCCAAGCCCCCCAAGTTTCAGACATGTTTTCTAAAGCATAAAAATTTGTCAAAATATGTAACAAATACATATTAAAATTATATTATTGCACAATAAATGAGAGTTGTGCATCATGTCA
Source organism: Hippocampus zosterae (assembly GCF_025434085.1). NCBI lineage: Eukaryota > Metazoa > Chordata > Actinopteri > Syngnathiformes > Syngnathidae > Hippocampus > Hippocampus zosterae. The sequence goes on from NC_067451.1 coordinate 34,236,868, forward strand.
ACAAAGAATAAAGACTAAAAGTGATGGTCATTTCACTTTTAACTGCGTCCGTCTTCATTGTTTTTTGCCCTCTTGAGTCCATGTTCTCTCTCAGAAGTAGTTTTTGCCCGGCGTTTTGTCAAGAACTGATCCAAGGACGTTTGCTTTTGTCGGCTTTTATCAATCCTTCGAAAAATGGCCAAGGCAAACATCAGCATAGTGAGCAGTCGCCCGACTGGTGAATACTTTTTCTGGGTGATTCACATTTACGTAAAAGTATCGGAATGTCTCATGGTACGAGGGATGAATAATGAGGACACTGCATAGACACACACATCTACACACATGGACATATACAGACGAGGTCCCTCTTAGCCAATGGGATGCCAGGATGATGCTGGGCAATAGCCAATGGCTGAGCAGCTATAAGTATGTTGCATTCAGAAAACTTGTAGCTGCAATGAGCAGACCATACTGTATTTTTACTTTTCAGATCTTGAAATTTCTTTCGTAACAAGACAATATTTTCCTGTCTGAGCATTTCGTAACTTGAAAATTTCGTACGAAGAGACGTTCGTAAGTAGAGGTACCACTGTATTTTACATTTATTACATTATTTGGCTTTTTATTTACTGACTTTGTTTGGTATTTCTTTTCATGATACTTATTTTAAGTACGTTATTTTATTTGTATATCATTTATTTTCATATATATATATAGATATATATATACATATATATATTAGAGCTGTCAGTTTAGCGCGTTTTTATTGGCATTCATTTAAATGAATTTTAACGGGATTAAATTTTTTCTCGCGAGATTAACGGCGGGGCACACGTCACAAGCGGATGTTACGTTGCTCTATAAATACACCAGAACAAAACAACAAGCGCGCTGCAGAAGTCCAAGCCCATGTCTGTTTTGCCAGCCACGGCAGCGCAAGACACCGAAAACTGATACTTAAAGAGTTTATGAATGGAAGGTTTACTTTTAAAAAGTTGCCCGATTGCTCCACTGACAAGACCAAAGTTATCTGTTCTTCTCTCTCTCTGTATCATACAGCTATACGATGTATGCCACTGACGCGATTGTTACTTGTTTGGAACTATTTTGTGTGGAAGGTTACAGCGTTCCGTGTCCATATAAATAGAGCGGGTGGAGCTTCTCTGTGTTCGTCTGACAGTGACGGTGCGCAGAGGCGGTGACATGACAACGAAAGTTCAGCGGTGCAGTGGTAGCGACGTAGCGAAAATAAAACGTCTCCAGTGTTGTCATCGAACCAAGTGTAGTCATCCGAAATGAGGTAGACACAAAAACCGTAGAGAGACTTCCGCGCAAGAAGTACCCACATAATCAACATAGCCTGACTTTGTTAGGGGGAGTGAAACCCCCCTCTTTCAGAATGGTTTGCCCCAGCAGCACGGGGGAATGCTTGCGCTTGTTTGTACGGCCGGCAGTTTTGTGAGTTTTGAATACAGCGGCACATAACGAACACTGGTGTCCGGGGTCTCGTTATTCTCCAACAAACATACAGAAACAGACTGCTGTGTTCAAAGCAAACTTGAGAAAAACGAAGTATGCAACCATGGTTTAAATCCACTATAGGCTGAGTACTAGTTTACCTTAGATGTGCACTTTATAATGTTATATTGCTCTGTTTTGATTTCATTAAAAAAGCTGTTAAAGCAGCTGTTGTGTAACAAAATATTTTTTTTCACTGTTCTTAATGGACAGTAATATTGTGTGAGAGATTATGTGTGAACAACTGCTCCAAGTGAAAAATGTTCATGTGAAATTGAAAATTGAAATAATTTCAGTAAATATTTGCATTTGGCACATAGAAAACTGATTCATGATTCCAAGTTGATGAGAGCATTAAAATGGGGAAAATAGGACAAAAAATGTAAAAGGAAATTCAGAAATGATAAAAAATATGTGAGTAATCACGATTAATTTTTTAGTTCATTTGAGTTAATTATGACAATTGCATTTTTAGATTATAATATTTTAATCGTTTGACAGCTCTAATATATATATATATATATATAGTTTTTGTATTTTATTTAGTTATCTGCATACAGTATGTAGTTTAGTTTGTTTTTCATCCTTTGAAGACTTATATTTTATGATTGTATTATTGTCACCTGTCATGTGTTCAGTTTTATTAATATTTTATGTTACAGCTGCAGCTGTTGTTAAAACGTTGTACATATATATATAGATACACAAATCTATATATACTGTAGATATAGACACACACATCTATATACTGTATCTACAGTGTGGCAAATAAGTATTTAGTCAACCACTAATTGTGCAAGATCTCCTACTTGAAAAGATTAGGGAGGTGCTAGTATTTTGGCCCATCCCTCCATGCAGATCTCCTCTAGAGCAGTGATGTTTTGGGGCTGTCGTTGGGCAACGCGGACTTTCAACTCCCTCCACAGATTTTCTATGGGGTTGAGATCTGGAGACTGGCTAGGCCACTCCACAGGACCTTGAAATGCTTCTTACAAAGCCACTCCTTTGTTGCCCTGGCTGTGTGTTTGGAATCATTGTCATGCTGAAAGACCCAGCCACGTCTCATCTTCAATGCCCTTGCAGATGGAAGGACATTTTCACTCCAAATCTCTCGATACACGGCCCCATTCATTCTTTCCTTTACACAGATCAGTCGTCCGTGTCCCTTGTCAGAAAAACAGCCCCAAAGCATGATGTTTCCACCCCCATGCTTCACAGTGGGTATGGAGTTCTTCGGATGCAATTCAGTATTCTTTCTCCTCCAAACACGAGAACCTGGGTTTCTACCAAAGTTATATTTTGGATTCATCGGACCATAACACATTCTCCCTGTCCTCTTCTGGAGCATCCAAAATCTCTCTAGCGAACCGCAGACGGGCCTGGACGTGTACTGGCTTCAGCAGGGGGACACGTCTGGCAGTGCAGGATTTGAGTCCCTGGCGGCGCATTGTTTTACTGATTGTAGCCTTTGTTACTGTGGTCCCAGCTCTCTGTCGGTCATTCACCAGGTCCCCCCGTGTGGTTCTGTTTTTTTGCTCACTTCGATTTTACGAAATGAGCAAAAATGTTATAATTATTTTTCTGTTTTTTTGATGACCGTTCTTGTTATCATTTTGACGCCACGGGGTGAGATCTTGCATGGAGCCCCAGATCGAGGGAGATGATCAGTGGTCTTGTATGTCTTCCATTTTCTAATAATTGCTCCCACAGTTGATTTTTTTTACACCAAGGGTTTTACCTATTGCAGATTCAGTCTTCCCAGCATGGTGCAGGTCTACAATTTTGTCTCTGGTGTCCCTCGACAGCTCTTTGGTCTTGGCAATAGCGGAGTTTGGAGTGTGACTGACTGAGGTTGTAGAAAGGTGTCTTTCATACCAATAAAAATGTTAAAACGGGCACCATTAATACAGGTACTGAGTGGAGCCTCGTTAGACCTCATTGGAAGAAGTTAGACCTCTTTGACAGCCAGAAATCTTGCTTCTTTGTAGCTGACGAAATACTGATTTTCCACCATGATTTGCAATTCATTCTTTAAAAATCAAACAATGTAATTTTCTGAGGTTTTTCCCCCCACATTCTGTCTCTCGTGGTTGAGTTTTACCCATGTTGACATTTACAGGCCTCTCTAATCTTTTCAAGTAGAACTTGCGCAGTTGGTGGTTGACTAATACTTATTTGCCCCACTGTATATCTATATAGTGTGTGTGTGTTTAAACTGATTGGATTTTCTCACACTCTACACATTTAATTTACTGTTGATGTAAATATAAATTGATGTGTCACATCACCTTTCCGAACCAGTGTGATAACCATAAGCGCTTCATGGTCATGTGATCAGGCAAAAACTCATCGTTGAACAACATCTGGATCTGCGACACAAATGCAGCAATAACAATAATAAAAATCATCATCATAAATAACTCATAAAATGGAAGTGAGCAAGTGCGTGCAACCTACCTGATGTTTTTCCACGTTGAGTCGATGACAAAGCACTTTGCGTAGATGCCTCACCTCCGCTCGCACAGAACAACGCACAAACTTCTGCTGCGCGCACACGCACACACAAAAAGTTGTTTCCACAAAATTAAACGTTTCCACAACTTGATGAAAAATACACAGTTGATAAAAAACAAAACTAATAGTTTACACACCCTTGCCCAAATCCCATTTTTTTTTAAGATTAAGATAAATCATTTCAAAAGCCGAATGGAATCTCTGAACTTTATTCATCAGAATCACTTTAAATTGTGTGCTGACTTCTCTGAACATTTTTGGAATGTGAACGATTAACCATGATCACATCCTAGTTATAAGTGAGTGTGTACACCTGTGCAGCCACTTCATCTCAGTTGTTTGGTTTTAGTTGGTCACACAAAAACGTAAAAAAAAATTGTACGGCTTAGATGTCAAGTTAATGGTGCAAAAATGTTGCTTCATCAGATTAACTCCAAATAAAATTCAGGTCTTTTAATCGTTTTTTTTAAATTACAATCTTGGTCCCATTATTTTATATTAAAAAAAGGCATTTGAATTAGGGGTGTGTAGACTTTTTAAATGTGTTGTATATCTTCATAAAATTGGATTTTGCACGCGCGACTCACCTGCAAGGCAATTTTCGTCTTATCTTTCCCCGCGAGTGACGAACTGCACACAAAAAACATTTGCCAATAATACACTATAATAATAATTCATAAGACATTTTGAATGTGAGCGTCTCACCTTAGTCGCTCTAAACACAACGACACCTGCTCATCGTATCTGTAAAAGTGAGCCTTGGAGTGGTCAAAGCTGGTATACGGTAAACCTGGCACATTTGATACACAATCTGGAACAAACAACACAAGCACGCAACATTATGAACAGTCACAATGAAACCATTAAATAATAATTGCATTCATGTTGGCAATTTCATGCTAGCAAGCATAGCATATAGATGAACTTCATAATTGGCTTATCACTATTGTAGAAATGCCTCCGAAATTTACTTCACTGAATGAGTAGATTTACTTCATTTATGTATGTAGTGGTAAACTTCTTTTTACACTTCTATGACAGCTGAAAATTTGTGAGTACCGGTACTTGGAATCTTTTTCCCTGTTTCCCTAAATTGTAATAATAATACATTGTTATTTTTAACATATTCGGGAAAAAATGAAATACACAATTTCAGCAAACTGAATATTTTTAAAACTAACATTGTAACAGAAAATTAGATGTAACTCAAGTATAGTATAAAACTCATGATTTGTGATTGTTTTTCTTGGCTAATAAACTATTTTCAAAAGACTCAAGACAATTTTAGCATTTCCCCCACAAAACTAGAAAAAAACATTTTTTTTCCCTCAATGTATGAAACTATTTTGAAAATATTGCTCGACATAAAAAAAAAATTAACTCAAATATATTCTTGCTTTTTTCCTCAAACATGCACCTGGCCTCCAAAACAGAAAGTGTTTTCCTTTAATATGATTTTTTTTCCTGAAAAATATTTTTTTTTCCACAATTCATATTTTTTCCCTTTAAAAATGAACTACTACTTGCAGAAATTTTTGAATTCATTTCTCAAAGATGTATGACACTTTTCACAAAGATTATCTCTTCTCAAACACATTTTTAAAATCCCCCTAATATGTGATATTTTTGAAGAATTATATTTCCTTTCCCCTTCAAAACAAACATATATCTTGAAGACTGAGTATTTATTTTCACTCTTTTCATCAGACATAGCAAGATTTGGATTTTTTTCCCTCCAAAATAGACATTTTCCTCATGTATGATCTTTTTTTGAAATGTATGACTAAAGTCCGATTATTTTATGAGTATTCTGCGTGTAACTTACTCACACCATTAGAGCCTTTTTTTCTAGAAAACAGATGTTTAATAGTTTTTCTCAAATGTATAACTTTTTCTTCTATAATGTGTGAATTTATTCACTTACATCGCAATTTTGTGTGACACCCTCCACCCCCCTTTAAATGCAGTAAATATTCCCATCTACGGACTTCTTTCAGACGGAAATTCCCTCACCCGGAATAAAAACCTATGCATTGAAATTTCAACAACAATAGTACATTCACAATCGATTCATAACAACAGAAGTTCCAGAAGCCATATGGAAGCCTGCAGTGGCGCAAACACAAGCAAGTCCCGCTTGATACTACAGAATAGCTGTCCACGCCGCTATTTACTCTCATTGGATCCAAACCGGCGACATGTAAGTGACTATATTAGCTCGAGTTTTACTGGAATAGTGAATGATTTTATTTCATTGACAGTTCCGAATTTCCTGAACGCAACATGCTGTGCCATTGGCTACTACCGAGCATCATCCTGGCCTCCCATCGGCCAAGAGGCACCTCAATATCTATGTGTGTAGAAAGCTAGATCTGTGGAAGATAGAGTGGAATGCATCCAATTAGCTGCTCAGAGTAAATTGCTTGTGGCTTGACGGCCAGTCGGTAAACGAACGTTTCCTGGAATGCTTTACCTGTTATCATGCTAAAAACCTTCCGCTAACTGGAGCGCTAATTAGAGAGAAGGCGAGTTCCATCACGCTAACTATGGGCATCGAGGACTTCGAAGCGTCCCGTGGCCGGCTTTAAAAGTTCATTGCACGACGTCAGCTGAGCAACGCTGTCTTGGATGGCGATCAAGGGGAGGTCAAGTTAGAGACAGTGAGTGAGTGAAAAGAAAAGCCACCAGGTCTGTTTCTAGTCTCATTTTAGAGCAAAAACCCCTAAGTTTGTTACACTGTAGTTTGCTCATATACCTGTACTGTATACAGCAGCTTTTGTGTTATTAACAGTGTTTGGAGCATATATTGTTGCATTTCATTGCTTGTGTTGTCACACATATATTTTGTTCACAAACTTGTATGTTCATAAAGAACATGTACCATAGTCGTATCCCATATATGGAAATTCTGCTATAAGGAAAGATTGGACAGCGCAAATATGATTCCTTACTAGAGAATACTGACTGTATACAACTTAATTTCGACTTTTTGGGGTTATGAGTGACGTTTGCAAAAGCTCTCGGGGCGACTTCAGCATTCCAATTCACATTCAGAAAATGTTATTGATCTCAGTGGCTCAATGACAGAATGCAGAATTCACCATAAAGCGAAGTGGCAGACCGTTAACTATGTATTTTCATCCTCACCGTCTCCTGCAGGCTGAATAACCCTCTCCAACCCCCGTGACTGATAGAACTCCTTTATTCTTTTGTCTTCACCTGTTCAAACACACACACACACACACACACACACACACAAGATTTGGATGATTTTCATTATTTTGAAGTTTGGACAAGACGCCATGAGAACGAGTTCACGTACTTTCTTGAAGGCCGGGCACCAGCTTGTAGACAATGTCCTGCATGACGCGGTCCAGTTTGAGGTTGAGCAGGGGCTGCGTCTCATGGATTTTGATGTTGCACATGGGACAGTACTTGCTGGTCTGAAGGTACTTGACGATACAACTCTTGCAGACTGGAAAGGAAACACAGAGGAGAATGTCTTTTTTAAAATTAAATTCTACTTAAATCTTTCAGAAACATAATTTTTAGAATAATTTTAAAAATACATTTAAACTAGCAGATTTGGGAGGGAAAATGTCTAATTTTGGACTGAAATGTTTCTGTTATTATTATTGTGTTCGGGCCAAAGCAGTTAAATGCATTCATTGGCATCACTTGGTGGAATCTTGCCGTTGGTTTTGAATCTCCTTTGCCATTACAATTGAACCTTTATTGTTGCGTATCAGTGCCAAAGATAGGTTGAAAGACTGAATAGCATTTGTGTTTGTTGATTCATTCGCCCGGTTCTAATGTCACGTCAGTTTGGCAAGCATGTTAGCCAATACTATGAACGAGCCTCATGTGAAAGTGTTTTGTTTGTGTGCAATTATTCACTCAAGACAGTCATTTATGTAACATGGGTTCATGATTGTGTACGCATGCCAGATGAACGGGGTTGGTGCTTTATCTTTACCTCTCCATGTCACAAGCTTTGCCAGCATCTTGTGGCATCTTAAGTATGCACTAATCTTACAGTTTATTGTGCATGTTAAATTGCTCCATGTACAGCACTTTGTACGCAGCGATGGCTGTTTGAAAGTGCTCTATAAATACTGTTGACTTGACTTGACTACTCAGACCCTTTTTAGTGGCATGTCGTCAATTATTGTTTTTTTTTTTTGCAACAGCGGTTGGTCCACCGTGAATAGTGGCGGTTCATCGCAGATTTTTATTATTTTTTATTTGGACCCAACCAACTAATCATCTGGCCGATTCATGATTCCATTGATATTACCTCTTTTAACAAATTAACAACATAAGAAGAAGCTGATAATTCAAACAACATCCCTGCCCTATTAATAAATAAATAAGTCGATTTTAGCAGATTTTTCTCACAGTTGTAAAGTTAAACAAATACAAAAAATTACCGTATTTTCACGACTATTCGACGCATCGTACTAATGGCCGCAGTCTCATTAATGGGTGACATTTCTGTATTTTACACATACACAGGACGCATCGTACTAATGGCCGCAGTTTTACAGTGGTAAAACATACGCCAGCTTAAACATACGGCATGCATGCGCGCACTCTAACACGTTAGCTTGAAGCAAACGGTAGCATGCCAAGACATACAGATAAGATAAAAACACGTTTTTAAAAAGGGAACGAAAGCAGAACTGAGTTCGGGTGTATTTTATTTAGCCATCGTACAATGTTCTCACGTTTTTCGATCAATCATCACCAAGAAATCCATCAAAGTCCTCATCCTCTGTATCAGAAGCAGAGGACTGCACATCTCAGTTGTCATTGAATGCATCACATGCTAGTGTGAGTTGCTACGCATTGCCAAGCGGAAAGAAGGAGTAGCAACAGCAAAGTCAACATTTCTCTCGTGTGAAGCTTTCCCACATTTGAAAGTAAAGAACAGAGCGAAACATGGTGGCAGCGCGTGTGTGTGTAGAAAGAATTGAACAATTGTGCAAGTACCGTAATTCATCAAAAACGCTGCGTTCCCTCTCGTTGTTGCGTATTGTGGCGTAACTCGCCAAGCGCTGCCTCTCACTCTTTGTAAAGTTGTGTTTGCCACCGATCATCCATTGTTCCCATGCCGTTTGCAACTTTACTTGCCCGGTTGATGCCAATGTCCAGCGGTTGGAGTTCTTTAGTCAAGCCTCCGGGAATAACGGCAAGCTCATTTGCTTGACTTGTTTTTTCACCGCTGCTGTGAGATGGGCACGCATGCCAAAAACATAACCGGTGGCTCTAAGTTTGAACTGAGCTTCGTAGGCGTGTCTTTTTGTCGAATTTATTTTCAGGGGTTCTTAGAAACCAAAACCGGAGTTGTTTTGCAACAATGCACATTGCCACACGCTATACAAGTGTTGGTACTGGCTTGAGGCGTCCACTTACAGGCCCACCCTTCACCATTGGCGGACTAGCTTGTCTGTCCTCTCTCTCCCTCTCTCTCCCCTCTCCATATATGTATATATACACGCCCACCCTTCCCTGATTGGCCGACTGCTTTCACAGTCACTTCCGCCTTTTCTCTATATAAACAGCGTGTCGGCAGTCAGTCAGATTTTGGAACTCAGCGCATATAAAGGACGCTCCGCACCATAAGGCGTCCTGTCCATTTTGGAGAAAATTTAAGACTTTTAATGGCGCCTTATAGTCGTGAAAATACGGTATATATTGTATAACAGTCAAATATTCTACCCATCATTCATGTATTTGTTGTTGTAAGTGATAAGGGACCTAAGTTAGTGCCTTCATTATTTTTAAATCCAATGGCCGATTAATCGGTGATCAGAATTTTACCCTCCCGTATATTGGTATGGGCCTAAAAAAAAATCCAGAGTTTTTTCCCCCCAATATTTTTTTTAAACAATATATTTGTAATAGAATTTCAAAATGCACACTTTAGAATCCGTGACATTGTACTGAGCATTTCTGCCTCACACTTATGAGCTTAAGGGTTTGGAGCTTGGCTCTGGCCTTCCTGTGTGGCGTTTGCATGTTTTCACAAGTTTCTCTCCAAGTACTCCGGCTTGCTCCAAAAATCCAAACGCATAAATTTCAGGTATGAATGATGTGAATGGTTGTTTTTCAATGTCACTTCTCTAGCCAAAAATAAAAAAGAGCTGGGCTGAGTAAGAACCCAGTTGAAAACGAATGGACAGACACATTCACCTAAAGTACTTAGTTTGGAGGTGATGTCAGTGACATTTTCAAAAACAAAATGTCAGGGGACTCACATGTGTGCAGGCACTCTGTGATGGTGGTGGCATCGATGAAGTAGCCGGCACAGAGGTAGCACACGATGTGTTCGTTCAGGTCCTTGATCTTTATCTTCACTTCCTCCTGGCAACATGGACATCAATTTAAGAGAGAAGAACATAACAAACACAATCATCACATCTCCTATCGTAACACATCATACTGATACCAGGAGCCATATTGCGGATTGTCATGCATTGTACTCATAAAATGGATTGATAATATGGCACACATACCGCGTCACCAGTGTGACATTTAACTTCCGGGTAGCTGTGTGGATATAAATGAAAATAAAGGTGGGTGACCAAACCTCTAGGACAGTGGTCCTCAACAAGAAATGCTGGAGGTCCGCTTTTTTTTTTTTTTTAATTAAGACCAAGGTCCGGACCCATGCATGGCGGTCATACGGAGCAGGGCTATATGCCCATTTAGTATCGGCATATATAAAATAACAATTATTCACTCTGCCAGTACACAGCAAATAATGAGAGGTATTTTGTTGAGGCACAGGAACTCTTTTATTTTGTTAAGTTGTGCCTGCTAAGAAGATACATCAAAATATCCATTTCCTTTAACAAAACAAATCAATCCCAATTTGCATTTTGTATTGCATCACAAAGCTGGCCAGACAAATCAGCAGCAAGGACTTCAGTTCGTCTGGTCGATGTGGAATCTGACAGTGGAATTTGCTTTATTTTGGCTGTCATTTGCTCCTTTTCTTTGCCTTCAAACATTGTGCCTATAACTTTAGCCATGCATTCTTTTATAATTTCTGCATCAAAGAATGGTTTCTTGTCTGGTGTGTCATACATGTCACAATCTTCCTGCTTGAGTCTTGTAAAGACCTTTTCAGTTTCTTTATTTCGTTTGTTCTTTGCTTGTCAGTTGAGGAAGAGGGCTCTAGGAGACTTTATGCTGTGCTGAGTGAGGTGGACGAGGTGCCCACCACCCCACATAAGTCATCGGGACAGTAGAGTGTTTCATGTCTTGTTGTCTGCGCCGCTTTGCTCCAAACCACTTTGTCCGAGTAAAGTCCGCAATCTTTAAACTAACACAATGTGAAACAGCATAGCTGGGCTAACGAATCTCACATTGATACCGAGGCTGTCTTCAGACAACTGTACTTGGGCATGACCATATGGATTTGTTAGCATCCATTGTATTTGTCAGAATAAAATTCCTTTAAAGTACAAATTGCCAGATTAATTAACAAATAAATGTAATGAAACAAACAACATGAATCAAACAACTTCTTATTTGGTCCATTATTGCTTCCAGCAATACATATATCAATTAAGGGTGGGGCATGTAACTGTTTTGTAACAGTTTGTCCTTCAGTATTTGTTTAACTTTTACTACAGAGAGAAAAAACTGCAAAATCGGCCAATTTCTTTGTTTGAGGGAAGGTGAATCGTCATTATTCTTTTTCTTATGTTATAATGTGTTAAAAAAAGGCAAACATCAACAACAAATGAATCAGCTGATTTTCTTTGTCCATTGAATTTGAAAGAGCTAATATTGGTGATTAAACACAGAGATGGCAAGAGGACCTTGTAAAAATGCATATCAAATTGCATTATAGAGGAGTGGAAAACGCGGTTATTTTTCAAAATCGTTCCGCCTTACTTGACACAACACATTTTGCTTGCTTGCTATTGGTTGGTCGTTTCAACGTGTAATTATGTATTTATTTATTTTTTTTTGGTCCGCTGTGGCGGTCCCTGTTTTCACCGTGGACTTTCCCTGTGCCAGAGCTGCACAGCTGTGTGAATGAGCCTGAACTTCGACCTCCTCTTGGAAAATGACGGACGGGTGGTGAGAGGGGGCGGGGGGCCGAATCATTTTACTACCTCAAGTAACGACCGTATCAAAATGAAAACATGTCATTGAATAAAGTTAGAGTGCAACATTTTGCACTTTTACAGCTCCGCGAACGAGCGGTTAGCCTGTGACAAACCACACGGGCGCGTGTGCTCAGCTAGCAGCAGGAGCTCCGCACAAGTGTTTACATTCTCCAAAGCCAATAAATGAAAAGTATCGCCGTGTGCAGAACTGGCCAACGCAGACTCCCGCTCCACATTTCGAGCTGTGCGTCGTGGAGGTTTGACTCACGGCCACCATGAGACACGCTCACTGTCCCCCAGCATCTCGTTCATTTCCCACCCGCCAGCCCCCCTCCACCTTCTCCGCTGTCCCCATCAGCTCCGCGACGACGAGCGAAGCGAGGGTCCGCTTCGTAAACGCTTGAACCAGCCCGTCCGTGGCTCCTCCCGAGCAGTCGCCCCTGAGAACCACGTCCCGCTCACCTCGTTCCTTAGCGGGTCCAGCTTGTAGACGGTCTGCAGCTGGTTTCGTAGCCGCATCGCTATGGCCATCGGACCTTGCTCCGCCATCTTTGGGATTTACACTGACTTCCGGGTAAACCGGAAGTATCCCTTTAGTGGACCCCCAATAGTAGAAGAAGGTGAAGAAGGGGCAAAAGTAATCCAAGTTACGGATTTAGATTTATTTCAAAACGCGCACGGAGTTAAAATATATTTGGTGTGAAAAGTAACTATATAACTATTATTAACTATACAAGTATCTGTAATGAGGAAGTCATTCCACCAGTAATTAGTTGACCGAGATGGACAATAAGAGGTTAAATCAGTAATTTTACCACATTAGCAGTTAGGAATAAGATCAATTAGTCGTCTTTAAAAATCAATACGCAATGCAAGGTGTAATTAGTTTTGTGTGAAATGTTATTCATGGAACACTAAGGAGAGAAGTCCCTCTTTTAACAAGTTATGAAAATTGTTCAATGTAACGAACATTTCTATATGACCCATTTTTGTATGTATTCATTCATTTTCCGAACCGCTTTATCCTCACTGGGGTCGCGGGGGGTGCTGGAGCCCATCTCAGCCGTCCCCGGGCAGTAGGCGGGGGACAACCTTAACCAGTTGCAGGCCAATCGCAGGGCACAAAGACGACGAACGAAAGACGAACAACCATCTGCGCTCACACTCACATCTAAGGACAATTTAGAGTGTTCAATCAGCCTGCCATGCATGTTTTTGGAATGTGGGAGGAAACCGGAGTACCCAGAGAAAACCCACACAGGCCCCGGGAGAACATGCAAACTCCACACAGGAAGGACAGAGCTGGAATTGAACCCGCTCACAACTGGACGACCGGGCCGCCCTATGTATATTTAATCTTATTAACATAAATAGACACAAACAATAGTATTATGTCAATAAAAATGAATGTACACTGTTTCTTATTTTTCTTTCATGATGAATGCTTTTGAATAATGGTCACAAAAACAAATAAAATATAATATTATGCCCGATGGCCCGGTAGTCCAGTGGTTAGCACGTCGACTTCACAGTGCAGAGGTACCGGGTTCAATTCCATATCCGGCCTCCATGTGTGGAGTTTGCATGTTCTCCCCGGGCCTGCGTGGGTTTTCTCCGGGTACTCCGGTTTCCTCCCACATTCCAAAAACATGCATGGCAGGCTAATTGAACGCTCTAAATTGTCCCTTGGTGTGAATGTGAGCGTGGATGGTTGTTCGTCTCTGTGTGCCCTGCGATTGGCTGGCAACCGATTCAGGGTGTCCCCCGCCAACTGCCCGAGGACAGCTGGGATAGGCTCCAGCACCCCCCGCGACCCTAGTGAGGATCAAGCGGTTCGGAAAATGGATGGATATTATGCCATACAGAACTATGAAATATGTAAAATGTTGACATTGGTTACCAATAGTTGCAAAAACTTTATTTTTTCTAATCTGGATAAAGCAGTTGTCCCTCATTTTCAGTTGTGTTTAAAAACCAAAGCTCCTTGAGATGGCTTACATTTAAAGTTTGAAGACATGTTTCCCCCACAATATCTTGGTAAGAAATTTAATTATTGATTCATGGCTTTGTTTGTGAATTTATTTTTCCATTCATCCATCCATCAATCTATCCATCTGTCCATCCACTTTCTAATCGGCTTATCCTCAAAAGGGTTACAGACGTGCTGAAGCCTATCCCAGCTGTCTTGGGGCAGTAGGCGGGGGAACCAGTTGCCAGACAATTGCAGGGCACATGACAAACAACCATTCTCGCTCACAATCACACCAATAGAAACTTTGGAATGGCCAATCAACCTGCCATGCATGTTTTTGGAATATGGGAAGAAAAGTGAGAAAACCCACACAAGCATGGGGAGAACATGCAAACTCCATACTGGAAGGCCGGAGCAGAATCAAACGTGCTGAGCAGTTGACCACCGGCCTTCAAAAATACAAAACAAACAAAATGTATTTATTTGCTAAGTATGTGTCCTTTTGTTTAGATGGCTTTGCAGACAACCTGCTAAGTAAATCTAAGTATTTGGAAGAAGGAAGAAGCGGCTTTATTGAAACGTTGGCCTTGTTTCAAAGTCACTTTCGCTTTGACTTGCCTGCCTGAACTGTTCAGACAACAGAGGGCGCCATACCCACATAGTAGTTTGCAACCCTGCTGCTGTACAGTACAATACAGTACTGAACATCAAGTCAACCAGTGAGCAGCAGTAACCTTAAACTAAACTTTACACTATTTTTATATAAATGTAAAATCTGCATGTTGAAGACGGAGAACTGTAGATGACATACTGCTCAGTCAGAAGGGTGCGCTGATGCTGTGCCGACATATTTGGCCCTGGCTCAGATGAGATTTATGTGGGCTGTGATGTAGGCGCTGTTGCTATTCCAGCTATGTACGAATCAAAGGGAAGAATGTGATAACGCCGCACCTCCAGGTGTTCACTTGACACATCAAACCTGCATTGAGGCCCCAACGCTACTTAAAAAAATGTTTTATTTTTTGGGTAGGGTCGGGGGGCTGTTCTATCAAAGGCCATTTCATTTTTCATGATCCTCCGAGGGCCAGGCTAAATTTAAGATGATGCAACACGAAGAAAATGTTTTGAGCGTTTTGTAATAGGTAATAATACAGTAGACACAGGCTCTGGATAAAGAAAAACAAATGTCAAAACAAACCCAGATAAATGTTCCTATGCAATTGGCCGCATGGTCAGTTGAGTCACTGAGAAATTTAATGCCTCTGTACACTATTCACAAAAAGTTAGGGATATTTGGCTTTCAGATGAAATTTATGGAAAATGTAAAACTTTCACGCTGCAGTGATTATATTATGAAAGCGGGATATTTAAGTAGAAGGATGCACTGGTCTCAATAACTCTTCATGTGCCGTTGAGGATCAATTACAATTTGATAATGACGTCCCATGCTGCTCACAAGTCCACTCTTTTTGAAGGGCAGCCAGGTCATTGAGGTTTCGAGCCTTGACACGCCGATTTAGCTGATCCAACAGATTTTCAGTGGGATTCAGGTATGGAGAATGTGCAGGCCATTCCATTTGAGGTACACCAATCTCCAACAGCCATTCCCTGATGATGCAACCTCGATGAGTTGGAGTATTGTTGTCCAGGAAGATTAAATTAGGCCCGTGTTGTTCATGTAAGGGCACAAACACTGCATTAATAAATAATATTCAGTTACTATAAGCTTGTCACAAAGTTCTGTACTGACTGGACACACCTTCCCACACTGTAACACTGCTACCACGAAAAGCTCGTCTGGTAATAACAGTGGCTGATGCATGGCGGTCTCCTTGACGTCTCCGACATCGTTGGCGGCCATCATTTCTGCTCAACGTGAATCGACTTTGATCAGAGAACAGCACCGAGGCCTACTTGTCCCTTGTCCAGCATAAATACTCCCTGGCCCATGAAGCCTGTGCCTAGGGGTATGGTCAGGTACCTTTGCAGGTCATCTAGCACACAGACCAAACTGACATAAACGGTTTTGAATGGTCTGGCGTGACACGTGGGTGCCTTTCACGTTCCTGTAGTTGAGTGGAATTCATCATCAGGGTATTGTTCACGATGCAGCGTAATCAGCATGGGATGTGGCCAAAGGACGTCCACTTGCACTTCTTTTTGTGACTCTTCCAGTCTCTTGTGATCTCTGTTGCAGCCTGCTGATGACAGTCTGTGTGACACTCTAATTTCAGTGGTCACTTCTGTCTGAGAACGTCCTCTTTAAAGCATCACAATGGCAAGGTACCATTGTTATGTGTGGGCTTGGTCTCATGATATCAAAATGTGAACAGCATGATGAGGATGACTGTTTAAACACCAGCTCTAATTGAACCAAAACATTCATTGGTTGATTCAAGTATCAAATGCCTGCTGTGACTTTTGCAACTTGTGCTGAAAGTACTGAACTTTGAACAGTTGGACATGAACATTCGTCAGAGAAGGCTTGTCCTAAAATTTCACCCAAAAGCCAAATACCCCCACCTTTTTGTGAGTAGTGTAGAAACTGATGAATCTGTTGTGAAAGCGCTATATAAATCAGCATGTATTGTATTGTATTGTATTGAATCAGGACACATGCTGGAGTGCAATAGGACTGCCCCCTATTATATCAAAATTCAAACTTATGCTTGATTTTGAGTAGTTTCTGTAGTTGACTTATAAATACCAAAAATGAGGTTAGCCTACTGTAGTTCCCAGCGGCTCTCCATGTTGCTAACGTGTAATCCTGTCATTCATAGAGCGAGTGAGTGAGCTCGTGGAGTCCTTCCAAGGGTGCCGTGGTCATTAGCTTGTTACTTGGCCGATTGCAGAAGCAGCGATGGACAAAAGCCACAGCTCGGCCCTCCATGCTCTGATTGCTCTGAGAGAAGGTGGGGGAGACTGTGTGTGTGTGTGTGGGTGGGAGGGGCTCTTCTGCTTGTTTGCCACACACATCCTCACTGCTGCCTTTTGGCACAACACGACCAGCGCAAAGGGGAAACAGGCCCCACGGCACACATATACTGGACTGCCTCAAACTGGGCTCCCTGGTCTGCCATGGGTTCTGCAGTCATTTGCAACAAATTGTGTTGTATCATTTCAAAAAGTGCTTGTCTACTTATCGCAGGACGTTCTCAGACAGAAGTGGCCACTGATCTTAAAGCGTCATCAGCAGGTTGCAATAAAGCAAACATCATTAAACACCGATATGATGTCCTTATTATGGATTGATTATTTTAGTGTTATATTATAACATATATATAACAGTGTTATATTAAAAATATATATTTAAAATATTTGTAACAATGGTTACACAATTATATATTATTCTAAGCACATGAAAATTATTACAATTTGTAAGAATAAAATAACATATTTTTAACAATTTAATGATTCATTATATACAGCATACACATTATGTACCGGTATTCCTTTTTGCTTCGAACTAAAATTCATATTTATTGACAAGAAAAAATATGCAAACTCCACACAGGAAGGCCGGAGCCGGAATCGAACACTGCAACTTTGCCCTGTGAGGAGGATGTGCTCACCAGTCGACAACTGTGTCGCAGATTGATTTTTATTTTTTTTTTAAATATTTTTGTGAGTGAAATTTCTTACTGTGGGCAACTGCATCTTTGCCCCATCCCTAAACACCACAGCACTGCATGTCCTCTGTTTCAAACATTGTCCAACTATTAAGAACTCAATTACAACTCTGAATTTTTTTTTTGTGGGGGAGGGGGTCAGGGTGGGGGGATTTCCTGATGCTAAAAGATACACCCCTCCCAAAACTTTGCCGCAGGGCAACCATACGCACTGCCCCATCCCCACATTACGTCATGCATAGTGTGTACTGTATTTCAATTAAAATTAAAAAATATATCCATTTCATAATTTTGATGAAATATGTTGAATATACATTTTAAAAAAACTCATATTTAACATTAAATGCAAATATATAAAAGTTAAATGCAACCAAACTCTTTGCTGTACCACCCGAGAGAGCTTCCACACATTGTGGTTTTTCAGCATCAATTTCGACTTTACAGTTGATTAAAAACAATTGTTCTTTTTTCCCTGTGGCGACCACCCCACTGCCTGCACTTTTTCCCAAATTTTAATTATATAAATTCTACAAAATAAACTCTCTCGCTTTAGATCACCTATTTTAACAGTAAAAAGGGGGAAACAAACAGGGAAAGTCTATGTTTGGGTCGCTGGCTTTTGGGTGGTCTTCATCTTAGATGCCCTCTGGGGAGGGATCAGGCAGACCTCGGCATGTAATTCCAATATACCGACCTGTTCAAACAGGGCCCAGTTGGCCACACAAAGAACACACGGGCTCCTCCGCGCTGAGCCGCCGCGATTCAGGCTTATAAATTAATGCTCAAAAAACAAATCCATAAAAGACGTCTAAATGACATGTAATGGCACGACGCCTCGCCAAAAGCAACAGCGAGAGCAGCAAGACAATGTAAACTGCTGATTGAATAAACTCTGCTTCCAAGTACACAAGCCGCAGGAGTTGAAGAGGGAGGCGCTTTCCTGAGGCCACAAGCTTGCTCGTGGCGTGATTATTAAGGTTTGGGAGGTGCCCAAATGTGACCGCCGTCTTCTTCTGGTGCCTCCTCACTTGACACTGGCATAATTTCTCGTCATCCAGGGCGACCAGAAGACAAACATGTGCCGTCCGGTCACTACGATGGAACAAGCGTATTTGACAGGAATCCTGACGTGACGTTTTCCAAACCTTTTTTATGCCATTTGGGGAAATAAAATGCATGGCTGTCAACTAAGAGTGCAAGAATTGTTTGTTGTTGATTTGATTTGATTGAATAAGATTGTCAATTTAATGAATCGAGACTTTATTAAAGAGTCTGATATGGAATTTTTATCAATAAATCTGAACTTTGTCCAAAAAAAAGCCTTTTTTACTACCTGCTTTAAAAAGAACACACCTTTTTCTAGTAACTCTTGACTTTAAATATATGAACATCGTTAGCTCGAGCTTTGGCAACAGGTACAGACAGTGGCCTTGAACGGTCAAAAAGATTTTTCAAAAGAAATGTCAAAATATTTTTATTACATTATGACTTTCACTTTTAGAAAGTAAGTGTCACGTTGTGCCCGAAGCGATAGAATGATCGCTCCGTGCACAACAAAATAAGGAAGTGGATCCCCGAAATAGCAGACACAGAAAGAGGTTTGTCAAAGAACAAAAGGAGTCTTTAATACGAACACAAAATAACCCGACAGGGAGAATAACAAAAAGCGCTGGTCAAAATAGGGACCAGGGATAAAATAAAAGGACAACAGAAAACGCTTGCGGAAAAAGATAGCAAGGAGGGTCAGATTAGACAATTAATATAAATATCACTCGCAAGAGGAACAACGACGCGTAATAACAGCCACAAGGCTAAGAGGCAACGAATCAATGCAAGTAGGAATTGGGCAAGAGAAATTTTGGCACGGCGTGGAATTCTCCAGCAGTGAGTAGACTGCCAGAGCGTCCAAATAAAGGCTGAGCAATTACTCCCTAATGGGTGACAGGTGTGTAAACGGCGGGCAGAAAGCCCGCCCCCTGCTGGCAACCACGGGACGTGACAGTACCCCCCCCTCAACGGACGCCTCCCGGCGGACTACCCGGTTTGGACGGATGAGCAGCGTGGAAGTCGCGCAGAAGGGACGGATCAAGGATCCAAAATAGCCATTCATTGAAGGTGCGCCTCGTAATCCAGTGCGTCTTTTCGTGCGGAAAATACGCTAAGTATTGTATTAAGGAGGACGAGAATGGTTAATATTACATAGCACATAATTGGAAGTGAATACATTCATGTCTTCATGTTTACATTCTGGCAAAACAACAAATTATGCATTTGATATAAAAAAAATTAATTCCTTCCTTATAAAAAAAAATCCTAGTCTCACCCTCCCTCGGGTGGTGTCCGTCCCTCATTCAGCTCGGGTCCTCTACCTGAGGCCAGGAAGCTTGAGGGTTCTGCGCAGTATCCTTGCTGTTTCCAGCACTGCACATTTCTGGACTGAGATGTCCGATGTTGTTCCCGGGATCTGTTGCAACCACTCATCTAGTTTGGGGGTCACTGCCCCGAGTGCTCCGACCACCACAGGCACGACTGTCACCTTTACCTTCCAGGCTCTCTCCAGCTCCTCTCTGAGCCCTTGGTATTTCTCGAGTTTCTCGTGTTCCTTCTTTCTGATGTTTCCATCACTTGGGACCGCTACATCCACTACAACGGCTTTCCTCTGCCCTTTATCTATGATCACGATATCTGGTTGGTTCTCCATTACCATCTTGTCAGTCTGGATCTGGAAGTCCCACGGGATCTTCGCTCTGTCATTCTCCACCACCTTCGGAAGTATCTGCCATTTTGACCTTGGGGTTTCCAGTCCATACTCAGCACAGATGTTTCGGTAGACTATGCCAGCCACCTGGTTATGGCGTTCCATGTAGGCTTTCCCTGCCAGCATCTTACACCCTGCAGTATTGTGTTGGATCGTCTCAGGTGCTTCTTTGCACAACCTACACCTTGGGTCTTGTCTGGTGTGGTATATCTGGGCCTCAATGGGTCTGGTGCTCAAGGCCTGCTCCTGAACAGCCAGGATGAGTGCCTCTGTGCTGTCCTTCAGGCCAGCCCTCTCTAGCCACTGATAGGACTTCTTGAGATCAGCCACTTCAGTTATGGTCCGGTGGTACATCCCGTGTAGGGGCTTGTCCTCCCATGATGGCCCCTCTTCCAGTGCCTCATCTTCTCTTCCCCGTTGTCTGAGACATTCTCTGAGTACGTCATCCGTTGGAGCCTTCGCCTTGATGTATTCATGGAGCTTCCTCATCGAGTTCGCAACGAAGGCTCTTAGGGTCCTGTTCACCTTATACAACTCCAAGCATTCAGTGATCCATGTACTGTATGTAGCATTGAGTCATAGGGTTTCTTGTAATCAATCCAGGCTGTGCACAGGTTGGTACGTCGGGACCTGCAGTCTTGTGCGACTGTTCTGTCAACCAGGAGCTGATGTTTGGCTCCTCTGGTATCTCTACCAATGCCCTTCTGTGCTTCGTTCATGTATTGATCCATGTGTCCACTTATCTTAGCCGCAATGATGCCTGGCATGAGCTTCCATGTTGTGGAGAGATAAGTTATTGGCCGATAGTTGGATGGGACTGCACCCTTTGAGGGATCCTTCATGATCAGGATCGGTCGCCCTTCGGTTAGCCATCCTGGGTGAGTCCCATCCCTCAGCAGCTGGTTCATTTGTGCTGCTAGGCGATCATGGAGTGCTGTGAGTTTCTTTAGCCAGTAGGTGTGGACCATGTCCGGGCCTGGTGCTGTCCAGTTCTTCATATCTGAGACTCTTTCATGTATGTCTGCCACTGTTATGGTAACTGGGTTCTGTTCAGGGAGGTTGCTGTGCTCCTCTCTCAGGGTCACCAGCCATTGTGCACTGCTGTTATGTGCAACCTCCTTCTCCTATAGGCCTTTCCAGTACCTTTCAGTTTCCAGTCTTGGTGGGTCAGCTCTGTTGTTCGGACCCTGCCACTGAGCGTACACTTTCGCAGGTTGTGTTGCGAACAGCCTGTTTATTCGTCTGGCCTCATTCTCTTTCATGTACAGCTTTAGGCGGCTGGACAAGGCTTGGAGGCTTTGTTTGGCGGTTTCTAGTGCTTCAGGTATGGTCATCAGGATGTACCTTTCGGGTATCGGCCTTTTCATCACACCTCTCTTGACCTACGTCAATTGGCTCACATCTTTCCGAGCCGCCTTGATCTTAGCCTTCAACCGTCTTTTCCATGGTGGGTAACGTATCTCATGGCTTCCATGGTTACTCTTATAGCCCAGAGTCTCCAGGATCACTGATGCTGAAGCGTATATCAGCTCATTGGTTTCTGTGATCGTTACGGTAGGGATCACCCTCAGTGCTGCATTCACACTTTCTATGAGACTTTCAGATGGTACTTCACATAGCCGTTGTAATCGGTTTCTAGGTTGCCCAGCTTTCATTCTCGCCCTGATTTTAACTTTCAGGTCAGTTGCTGCCTCGCTCAGCACTTCATTCATTGGTGCTTGCCTCCCAATCTCTGGTATGACCTCCTCCTCTGATCTGGCAGCCTGGGGCCCTTCACCATGGAACCTGCGTTGTACCTCATCAATCTCAAGTTGTGACAGCAGTTGCCGTGTGTGGATGTTGGAACACTGAGCTACTAGTTGTTTCGTGGTCAACCGTGACTGTGGGTTTCGAAGTAACCATTTAGCCCATATTCTCTGCATGTAACCCCTCTGACTAGGGTTGCTTGAGTCATTCCAACAGAGCCATGTTATCGCATCTCGCCCATCTCCGCTTTGTTCCAGTAGCACATTTTTCATCAAGGTGCTCTGGTTCCCCAGCGCCTGACGCAGACCTTTTTTGGCCGGGATGACATTCGATTTATTGTCTCTCATCACTGTATGAGGTAGGCATTAGCGTGAAAGATCTTGCCCAATGACCCACTCTGGATGGTATTATGTGCTCATTTTTTGCCCCAAGCGGGATTCGAACCACCGTCTCCCGTATGCCAAACCGATGCCTTACCAACTGAGTATCCAGCCGCTTGCTATAAACTGCCTTTTTCTTTTGAAAATTATTTCACAACATTGGACTTTTCAATTAAAAGTTGCTGTTTTTCTATTTGTGGTACATTTTCTGTAGTAAAATTGATACTGTTAAATAAATCAGCATGTATTGTATTGTATTGTAGTACTGTTTTTAATCATGTTCATCATCATCTTAAAAAAAATCTCAAGCTTTTTCACTTTTATTATAGTAAAGGTGAACTTTTAATCATAAAAGGAAAGGAGCCATTATGAAATGAAGATAAAACTGATGAAACGAAGAAAAGCAAGACTTCGAAGGCTCTGTCTGTCACGTTGCGCCCGAGGCGATGAGAAATCGCCTCGTGCACAACAGAAATAACGAGGTGGATCCCAGGAAAAAGCAGACACGAAAGGATCTTGTAATAAACAAAAAGGGTTTTAATAATGAACAGAAAGAGCCCGACAGGGAAAACGGTAACAGAAAACGCTGGTCAAATAAGGACCAGGAAATAAGGAAGAGAACCGAAAACGCTCGCGAAAAAACAAAGAGCGAGGAAGTACAGAGATCGGAAAACTAGAGCAATAACAATTTGGTCGCAACGCGAATAAACAATGGTAGTGGCCGTAAGGCAAAAAGGACAGCGAGTAATATTGAACGACGAAATAGCGAGAGAGAGCAATGGCACGGTAAGGAATTCTCCGGCAGTGAGAGGACTGCCGGAGTCTCTTAATAAAGGAGGGTAATCAGCCCGAAATTACGAACAGGTGTGCAGAACAGGCGGAGGAAAAAACCCGCCCCCTGCTGGCGGGCACGCGACGTGACACTGTCGCCCCTTGTGGGTGTGATCCCATGAGGTTTGTGTACCTTTTTGTTGAATCAATTGTCTTCATAACTATTGTCTTTAATTTCTTGTTTTGAAATGCTATTCGTACTTAAAGTATATGTTTCATATCCGTGTTTGTGACCAGGTCTCATTGTTACAGCAGCAGTTTGTGAAGGCTCTACATTAAAGCTGTATTGTATTTAATTGCATTGTATTTCCTTTAGCGTACCACCATCTAATGGATTAATTCCACAACCGCAGCCACTATTGTAACGTCTATTCTATGCACCTTATAAAGCAGGGCGCCCCAGTTTAAAAATAGGCCATTGAAGATTCACTTTATAATCTGAAGCACCTCATCGTGCAGAAAATATGATACAGTCCATTTCTATTTAACTTTTAATTAAAATACATTCACAGTTAATCTTTTACAACTGTTTGTTTTAAAACTTGTATTTCAGGAAATATATTTGTGCAGTACATTTTAATTGAATGAATATTGAAATATGTTTTAAATTCCCCTTTATTTTGGCACAGTATTTAGCCTACTACACTAATTTACTGTTGGTCACTATGGTGGTGTCGGTACTGAGAGATGAAGTATTTTTTAAGTACAGTAGTATGTGTAAAAACTTTGAGAACGGCTGGTGTAATTTAATTGTGTAAAAAAACCCCAAAAAACCCAAATCCACTTCGATCGCCAAAGCTACTCTTTTCCACGCTAGACTCTTTGAAATTTAAGTACCCGCAAAGGGCCGAGGCACGCTTGCCCGTCTTGTCGCCGGCTTCATCTTCCTCGGGTGCACGCTCTCTTATCGCACAGCCATCTTCATCTTCACGGCCATTTAAGAGAACGCGGGTGAGGGCAACACAAAAGTCATCAGAAAGGAAGCGTCGCGCCACTCCCTTGGAGAAGGATGCAGGCTGGGCGAGTGCCTGATGAACATGATGACATGATGATGAGGATGAAAAAAAATTCTCTTGCTTTTTTTGGAGGGGTCCATCTTCTCATTTTAGGGGCACTTTGCCAAGATTTTGTGGAGTTTGTTCCACATTCTTTCACGCTCTCCCACTAGCTGACAGCTTTTTGGCAGCAACACACAAGAAGAAGACAAGCCCGCAGAAAGAAAAAAAAACTCGGTGTGAAATGTCCATGTTTTAAATATGGCAAGTACTTTTGTTTAAATGGTCCATGGTGTGGTATTCCACAGGGTTTTATTTTTTGGTTTAACACAAACCAATATGGTCATTGAGCTACTTTTATTAAGCCTGAGCCGTAGACTACTGTAACATTTAACACCTGCAAAGTATGTTGGCCTGAATAAGTCAAAAATATTTTTTGAACGTCTTGTAATAGTATGAATCTATTTTTAAAAACCTTATCCTCTAGTTAGTTTTCACTTTGAAAAGTTCCAGTAATACTATGGCATTGTTATTGCGGTAGTTATAACCCGTCAAGCAATGAATAATTACATAATAAATGGCGAACAATTCTTCAACGAAAGAGACTTCAAGCTGTTCACTGCTCGCTTCAATTCAAATTTACTGTCAAACTAAACATAAAACAAAGAGAATTACTCATTGTGTTTTTCAAACAATCTAGCTTTGCCTTAGGAAAGTTTGCATACCTTAATGCTCTCAATGAAAAACAGCATCTAGAGCAGGGGTCGGCAACGCAAAATGTTGAAAGAGCCATATAGGACAAAAAACAAAACAAAACAAAACAAATATGTCTGGATCCGCAAAAAAATAAAAGCCTTCTATAAAACTTACAATGAAGGAAACACATGCTGTATGTATGTAGGAGACTGGACTGTCTCAGAATTGTTTGTTATTAATTCCTTTGTTGTGTGTTCACAAATGCCCCCATAGAATTTATTTTGTAATTTCCTCGCTTGATTTTTTTGTTTTTGTGTATTATTTTCGCTTTTCTTAGTGTCTGTGAAGTGATCATTAATTTCAGTTTTTCCGAGGCGGTCTTTGAACGCCTCGAGAGTCGAACGAGAAGAGAGAAGGCACGGAGTCGGACGCAGACGTGTCTGTATTTGTCGAGACTGTTAAAAGCATAAATAAAGTGTACGTTTTAAAAGACCAACACCACAGTTTGCCTTTTTCGGAGCTGCAACATGTATAAGATAAGATAAGATAAGATATCCTTTATTTGTCCCACCATAAATTACAACATGTATCTATAGCTATTTGAGCTACAGTATATTAGCCTACGATCAAAATCTTTTTCCACTTTCAAATATTTTTTTATAAAGCTCCAGGCAGCCATGAGATGTCGCTAAAGAGCCGCATGCGGCTCTGGAGCCGCGTGTTGTCGACCCCCGGTCTAGAGCCTCACAAATGGCAAAAATATCAAGGTAGTTATAAGCAACAGATATTTCAACCCAAAGTGCTCAACATATGGAAATAAAAAAATATAACTCTATGGCATATCTGTGCTCATAAATTCACATTGCATTCACCACTAGTTGGCAGACATACATGCATATCTGTATGTTAGCAGGTGGTCAAAGCACACACACACCAAAAAGAGCAGGAGGACAAGCGACTCAGATCATGATGGATACATTTTCAATATTTAAATTTTTGAGGTGGGAGGAGCCAACCTTAGTTTTTGTGAAAAATGGTCCCCATCCTTTCAAACGTTTCTTTGGTTTGATTTTTTTTCCAGAGTATATGTGAGGATTGTTAATTCTATGCAGATTTTTGCTATTCCCGGGCTGGCCTATTTTCACAAATACGACTGTATACTGCATTTCGAATTAATGTCTCGCGTCTTGCGTGTCTATAAAAGTGGTGCATTTATGCTGAGTAGTAGCTGGCTGGCTCACAAATGGTGCGCAGTGACTCGAGCCGGTGAGACTGTTCCCATCATTTGAGCGTTCGCATGCTAGAGAAGCAGATGGAAGGCCCAGATAGCCAGACACATGAAAGAACGCCCGCATGAAGGCCCAGAGATGCCCAGGAAGTCTCCAAAACAATTCCATTGTTGACACAGTGGGTGCAGGCAATAAGGGTCATCTCTTCTTTTTCTACTTGTTATTCTTCATAGGAGGCCCAAGAAAGGAAATAATGGCAAGTGAATCGCTGGTATGCATCAAAGGCTTGCTATTATCTCAGCCACGCTTGCAGACACACACACACACACACACACACACACACACACACACACACACACACACACACACACACACGCACGCACACACACACACACACACACATGACGTAAAGCTTTGATGTGCATTTATCTGGACGGTTACTGGGACGCCATCAACAAGAGTTCTGCACCGCTGACAAACAATGATGCCGCTCAAGGCTTCCGGCTGGACACTCTTCGGGGTCCGCAATTTGTCCCTGCACCACCGCCTGGGGTTGAATGACACTGGTGTTATTGGCAGTGTGACGCGAAAGCATTGTTGGTCTCCTTAACAAAAGATGACGGTGAGCATTTTTCAAAGGCTAATGTGTACTTTTGTGCAGAGATCGGGCAAAAAATAGCCAGCAAAATGCTCCCACTGCCACTGTGATCACTACTACCACTACCACTGCTGCTGCTAGTACTGTACGAGTACCGCCTAGTATGCCTACTACGACTAGTACCACTACCATTACTCCGACTACAACTACTGCTGACACCACTACTAGGACTATGACAACTACTGGCATTACTCACACCACCTACACTTTTACTACCACTACTACAACAATTCTGACTACCGTATTTTCCTGACCATGAAATGCACAATGATTTGCAATATAGTCAAAATTCTTTTGAATGAAAATGAAAATAATTTCATTGAACTTACAACGAATTGACATTTTAGCTGTCTCATTTCCTATCGTGCGGAGGAGCTCAAAACCAAGCAAAACATTGTCTTGTATAACAAAGTACACATTGGCGTCACAACTCGCATAAATGAAAGGCTATAAATCCAATCCAGGCATGTAATTATAGAGAATCCAACACTTAAGTGGTCCAAGATGAAGGGAAGACATTGTTTAATTATGGTCTTACTCCCTGTTTACTGTCGTAGGAGCAACCACTGTGTCTGTGAAGTGCTATTGTTTGCTTTTGTCTTAAGTGGCAACGAGAGCGCTTTGTCAGTGCAAGATCTTCTCTGTTTGCCCTCTGCGGCAGAGGGTGTGATCCCTTCCTTGCCGGTGGATTTACGTAGTGGATTGAGCAGCAGCTTGTGAAGTGCTGCAAAGCTATCCAGAAGGATCCAGTCCTCAGCTGCTAGCAGGTTAGCGTGTTTACTCAGTGTTGTTTACTCAGCCCCCAAGTCATTGCCAAGCCACCAAATATTTTTGCTTGGGGGCAGTGCCCCATCATCTCCATCAGATGGCACTGTGGTGAATAAAGCATTTCTCACACTGTGCTTTGAGTCATTTCCTCTGCGGATAGATGCTCGTGCCTTGAGATACAAGTTTAATTTGTTCGTTCATTGATCATTTGTTTATGCCAGGGGTCCCCAACCTTTTTTGCCCCACGGACCGGTTTATGGCAGACAATATTTTAAGGGACCTGCATTTAAGGTGTGGCAGAAATAATACAACAAAATAATATAGTGTGAGCTGCATGAAAACTGTTGCGTTTTCGAAATATAATAATAAACACAAGGAGCGTCTAATCTGGCCGCAAAAACTCTGATCGCTATGGTAATGTTTAATGCCTTCAAAATACGATACAACGCAAATTCAAAGTGCATTAAAATGACGACTCACCACAGCCCCGAACTTGATTTTCTGCAACAAGGGGTAATAGGAAAAAATGACACCTCAAGTGTGTGGTTTATGTCCAGTCTACTCCGTAATTTTGTTTTATTCGCCGTTGCTGCAGAAAACCCCAGCCTCACACAGGTAGGATGTCGGAAATAGCAACATTGCTATTGTCGCTATCTCACAGTATTCAGCCATAACTTTAATCCAGTTGTCTCGAACGTATGTTTAAGGCCGCCGTCATTTGCGATCTCCGGCAGTTTTTTTTTTTTACTCATTTCGCGAGCTCCTGCATTTTGTTTTTAGCATAATCAGTCACGTGACAGAGAAGCGTGGCTTGACGTGTGTCAAGCGTGACACAGACGTATGTAACGCAGAATCCAGTAATTTTTCAAAATAAAACATCTGTCGTATTCCGAAATAAATAAAACTGAATTAAGGCAAGTTCTTTCTGTGCGGCCCAGCACCAAATGCCCTGCGGACCGGTACCGGTCCGTGGACCGGCGGTTGGGGACCCCTGCTTCATGCTCTTATTTCAGAACACTCATCTCAAATCATCTTTGCCATTGAAATGAATGAAAATGGGCGGCCCGGTAGTCCAGTGGTTAGCACGTCGGCTTCACAGTGCAGAGGTACCGGGTTCGATTCCAGCTCCGGCCTCCCTGTGTGGAATTTGCATGTTCTCCCCGGTCCTGCGTGGGTTTTCTCCGGGTGCTCCGGTTTCCTCCCACGTTCCAAAAACATGCATGGCAGGCTGATTGGACGCTCTAAATTGTCCCTAGGTGTGAATGTGAGCGTGGATGGTTGTTCGTCTCTGTGTGCCCTGCGATTGGCTGGCAACCGATTCAGGGTGTCCCCCGCCTACTGCCCGAAGATGGCTGGGATAGGCTCCAACACCCCCGCGACCCTGGTAAGGATTAAGCGGTTCGGAAAATGGATGGATGGATGAATGACAATGAGCGGCCCGGTAGTCCAGTGGTTAGCACGTCGGCTTCACAGTGCAGAGGTACCGGGTTCGATTCCAGCTCCGACCTCCCTGTGTGGAGTTTGCATGTTCTACCCGCGCCTGCGTGGGTTTTCTCCGTGTGCTGCGGTTTCCTCCCACGTTCCAAAAACATGCATGGCAGGCTGATTGAACGCTCTAAATTGTCCCTAGGTATGAGTGTGAGCGTGGATAGGCTCCAGCACCCCCCGCGACCCGAGTGAGGATCAAGCGGTTCGGAAAATGAATGAATGAATGAATGAAAATGTACTCAATCTGTTCCATCCTCCCTAAAAAATAGTTTTCTTGTATGTTTTTAGAAAAGTAACACACTCAGATAATAGAAGAGATATAGTAAAAACGCAGTTATAGTAAAAAATCAAACCGTTTTTGCATCATCATTTATTGTCCCTTGTCCACCAAGGCGCAGTATAATAAAGACATACCGGTACATAGTGACACGGTGATCATCTCAACTAAACTCAATAAGGTGCAGAAAAATTTGTCGTTTTTTGGAGAGGGTAAAGAAAAAAATGATTGTTACATTGTCTTCCTAGGTTGCGCCAACCTTTGTTGAAATATCTGTTGCTTAAAGGTTCCCAATCTCAGACCAGATTTATTTATATTAGCATATATTCCCAAATCTGGCGAGTGTAATTTTAGATAAACACACTATACGAAGCAAGAACCTTTGTCTGGTGTGATTGTCTGGCATCTCTCAACCATATCAATCAATCAACCAATCAATCAATCAATCAATCAATCAATCAATCAATCAAAGTGCTGTCCAATTAAAACATTTGAAACTTACAACATAATGAGAGGAGCCTCCTCCTCCCCCTCAACATACACAAATATATACCCGTTATCCCCACAAGCATGCCCATGCTCACACACACACACAAACATTCAAAACTTGCACACATTCCCTAATGATCCTGATATTAAAAAATAAAAGTATCACTATTACGATCTGTTGTATTAATGAATGAAATTGGCCAAATAAAAGACATCTGTAGCTTGTGTCCAGGCTTTGAATGACATCCAGGAGTTCCCCGCCTCATTGCTCAGGAATGGGAGTTTCCAAATGTCAAATTCCAAATTCCTACTCATGATAATGAGTTAATTCCACATTCCCGTTCAATCACGGGCCTTTAATCAGCGTCCTGCTGTGAGAACTTTTGATAAGATGGACTGCTCCGACTGGAGTAAATCTCCCTGACTGGAAGAGGAATCATCCATAGGAGGTCTAATCATGTCACAGTCATCATCAACGGCTGGCATCGGCTCTCCGACGTGACCTCACTTGACACGCAAAAAACACATCGCACACATGCGATGCTGCTGACCCAAGGAGACAAATCAGGAAAGCCCTGCCTGAGGCGCTTCCCTGCCTCTGCCTGCCCGCCTGGTGGACCAAAGGGATGAGGTCATCCGACACAACCTAATTTTCCGCCCCTCAAATTGCACATCTGATCAGCGCGGCTTTCCTGCAACAATTACATCGACCCCCGAGTCCTCATTAGCAGAGAGTGTGGAGAAGGAAAACAAAGACAAAATGTGACGTTTTTTGGGGGGGTTATTTCAGTGGGACAGGATGTTTGATTCGTAGGACTTGATTAGTGACTCTTGGTGAGTGGGTTAAGTGAGGTGGGATCATGGTGTCATGTCTACCAATTATAATGAGGGCGACGAAAAAATCGCCTTGTTGGGGGGACTCCGTTCCGTATCCGTTTTTATAAATGTGCATGTATGTATGTATACTGTTGGAAATGTATACCCTGAACACAATCCGCCACCCCAAAGCTCAATCAGTAGCAGCTTTTGGAGAATAACAGCCGCGAGACCAGCTTTCCCAGATCAAGAACAAATATGATGTCCAATTCCTTTTGCAAGTGTGAGTATTCTGTTCAAGATTTGTGCATGGTAGGGCTCTCAAAGATGACCTCCAAAAGCTCACTCAGTCATGCCGCCTCAAAAGACGCATGACAGCCTAATACCTGTTTGACAGATCCACACAAAATTAGATCCATAATAACATTCATTCATTCATTCATTCATTCATTCATTCATTCATCTTCCGAACCACTTGATCCTCACTAGGGTCGCGGGGGGTGCTGGAGCCTATCCCCAGCTGTCTCCGGGCAGTAGGCGGGGGACACCTTGAATCGGTTGCCAGCCAAACACAGGACACACAGAGACGAACAACCGTCCACGCTCACACTCACACCTAGGGACAATTTAGAGTGTTCAATCAGCCTGCCACGTATGTTTTTGGAATGGGGGAGGAAACCGGAGCACCCGGAGAAAACCCACGCAGGCCCGGGGAGAACATGCAAACTCCACACAGGGAGGCCGGAGCTGGAATCGAACCCGGTACCTCTGCACTGTGAAGCCGACGTGCTAACCACTGGATTACCGGGCCGCCCCCATAATAACATGACTCGTGGAAATGTCCAAAGACCTGAAATTAAAAGGAAATTGGCCATTTTGGTTTTGGTCACGCACCATGGGAAAATGTCATTCCTGCTCTTTGATCAATTCTTGCTGATTGACAGATTGGCAACATCAAATTCCGGATCATAGAACACCAGTTTGTCATGTCTATCCCAACAACACGCACAAAAAAGTTTCAAGGACCATTGCCCGAGTGAGCATGAAGTTGGCTGCTTTGGTTCGAAGGAACCATCTCCGGCGAACTCCAGGCCTTATAATCCTACCTGAGAATTTATCCAAATGAGCCCCCAAACTCAAATTTTTTTGCATCTGTTAAATTGCAGACAAACAAATCAAACTGCCTCTTTGAATGGATTATGAATGGAAGGTTAGTTGCTGGTGTTTAAGAAGTCCTGACATTCATGGAACATTGCCATCATTTCAGGTTCATAGTCCAACTGCCTATTGAAAATTATTTTTGGGGGGGACCATATATTTTACCCGATCGCAAGGCCGACTTCAAGGTGATCACTCAAGTTGAACGATTTGGCAACTTCGGAAACAGGTTCGTCCTCAAACATGGGGGGCCTCCTGTGAAGAAATGCAAACGAGCAGTAATTCATCCCTCACCGCTCGGGGCCAAACAGCTCCCACTTGTCGAGCCGACTTGATCTACATGCGGCGGGGCGCACGGACATGTGCAGCGCTAATTGGCTGCTGGGTTTTAAATCAGACACTTTATCACATGTCTGCTGCAACAGGGGAGGAAGAGACAAGAAACACCTTGAACTATTATTTGAGGATTTGTGTCCACAGCTCTGTTTTCACTCTGAGAATGTTTTGGGATTTGTTGTGTTTTCCTTTCTTTCCCAGCGCTGGTTGTACCCGAAAAATAAAAGGATGTTTGAAGTCAATAGAAAAGAGAAGTGTAGTAGCCGATGCTCAAACAGCATACACAGAAAAAGGACAGGGAAGCACGGAAGTCATGACTGAGATACACTTTGTGCTGCAACCTGTAGACATCTTCAGTGATGAGACCGGGGTCAAGGGGTGTTTCGGGCGTCCTCACTCCGGTGACCCAGCCGAAGAAGAGCAAGATCCACTGGTGTCCAGGTAGCGTGCTTTGCCCTCCTCAACAAGAGCCAGCTTGAAGCCTTCACAGCAGCTTCCAGGATGTCTCAGACTGCTTGGAGTCCGACAGATACTTACTAGCAAAATAACTCCAAATAAACACCAGAATGAGACAAATCTTCCTCAAAACACGAAACGTTGCGATTAGTCGGGAGCTGCATAGGTTGTAACTTGGGTCAGAGACGATACTGCGCCACTCAGTGGAGAAAAGATAAGAGGTTGAGAAGACACCCACTACCCTTATTTTTGTAATTTGGTGCTATGTTGATTGGCATTACCGCCACCTACAGGACCGGGGTCTGAAGTGCAATTTTGAACACTTTTGTGCTCAGGCTTTCACGTTCCAAAAACACACTTGTTTCATTGAAGACTCACTTGTCCATATGTGTGAAAATGAGGAGGGATGCCTTTTTTCACCATGTGTGCACTGTGATTGACTGGTCACCGTGCCGGGTTTACCCTGCCTCGTCAGCTTGGAGAGGCTCCTGCTCGCCTGGAAGGTGAGGACAAGGCTATAGAAAATGGGTGGCCTGATAGAAGTCGCCGTCCAGAACTGACAAAATAGTTATGAAAATATACCTCTCGTCATCGCTTCATCTCGAAGAAGGGCAAGCTGCACAAAGCTGCAGATGTTTTCATTTATGTGTACAGTGCAAACCTGACACCGCGCATGCTATACCTCGAGCTGTCACATCAAAAAATGAGTTGTAATGGATGAAATATTTGACCTCGGCTTAAGAAAATATTGACATTTTTCCGCCGTGATTTTATTTTTATTGTTTTTTTTTTTTACAGTTTGTTTGAATAAAGTCGAATTTGATGTCCTCGCCGCTATCTCTCTGATCTGTGTGCTTGCACAGGCCACTAATGCATCCCATACCTGAACTCTACCTGAATGACACAAACAAAAAGAAATCATCCCAGGAGGCTGACACGGCTGGAGGATCAAGTTAGTGTAAAGTTCATTTTACTTCGCCTTAGTTTGTTGCAAAAAAAAAAAAAAAATCCAAAAGCTACTCGAAAGCCATAAAATTTAAGACAGCTAGCAGACACAACAACATGGACTAAGAGAATTATGATCACATGTTTGCCTGTTGCTAGGCAGAAATTGTGGGGCACATCAATAGGACTGTCATTATTTGGATTTATTTTTTGGGGGGTTTGGGGGCCTGCACAACATATACGGAAAAAGAACAGGGAGAGGCGGCGGTCAGACAGACGCTCACAAACTGACTCAAGGAACAGCAAAATGCAGACACTTTTCAGTCAAGCAGACATTCCGGAATATATCATTAATCTATAACAAAACCTCAAAAACATTTTGGGGTCATTTGGGGCAGACGCTATGCTGCATCACACAGAAGATAAAGGCTGTGGAAATAAGGCAGTCCAAAAGACACTTGCAAAATTTTCCAAATAGAGCACAATGATACCGACTTTTCATGACACATGAATGCAGTAGTTTATCATGACAAGAAAAAGTGATGCTTTTTGGTCATGTGGAGCAGAAGCAATGCCGCCCCAAAAACTTGAGAAAGGATGGAGGTTCTTCTCCCACCCGAATAAAAATAGTGGTACCATAATGAATAAATGTACAGTTTGTAATTCTTTCTGATTTAAAAAAATAAATAATAAAAAGACAGAACATGGGCACAAATACTTGATGGAGAAATGATGAATGAGTCCAACCCTAAATTGATTTGTTTATAATGAGGCTTGCCCCGTTATTGGTTATATGGTCATCAAAATTGCCAAGGTATGACTCCCTAAATATGAAAAGGCGTCCTCCCTCCCCCACATTCTCAGCTCATCGGTGCGTGCCTGGAGAGCTGGCATGTCCGCTGAATAACATCGAGGAAAGGTGATAAGGTCACCACGTTAAACTGGAGGCGGGAATCAATCCATCCACTCTTTCGACTTGGACAAGATGAATGCATGGCATTTGCTCTACGTATGGTCAAAACTTGCAGAAGTCAATGAGTCAAAGTAAATTGTAGATTATGATCCAATTTCACCTCATTGCTGCAAAAAGTGTCACTTATACATACTGAAATGGAACATAATAAGATTAAAGTGTTGTTCAGCCACCCAGACCTGAGATTCGATTTTCCAACTGTTCTGAAGTGGCTGTTACTTTGTCTGCCAATCATAGGTGAGCAAACATCAGCAAACTAGTAATTAAAAGCTAAGTGATGTTTACGCGCTCCATTAGATGCACAACAACACGACTCTTCTTGGTGACAGACGGTCATTCTGTGTGTGCGCGCGTGTGTTCGTGTGTATGCGTGAGGCTGTCTAAGGATTGCTCGTGGATTGAATAAACGCAAGTGAGTGGCTGCTTTGACAGGCCAGGGAAATATTGGTCTATCGTGTAAACATGACATCAGCCAGACTATCAACTGGAACTGGCACTCGTCCACAAACTTACCGGACCCAAGATCATTTTGTTCTTTGGAAGATATTCCATGTCAGCAATACTTTTGGTCCTTGATTTTGATCCTAGTTGTTCTTTGACATTTAGAGTACGGAAAGGAGTTTGGCACTAGAGCTCGGACTCGTAGCAAGTTCGGACTGAGGCCAAGGTTTAAGGTTTGTGGGTGGTTGTTTTGGTTAGGCAGTAAGTGTAGTTGTTAGGTTAGCTTCAGGGGTTAGCGATGAGAACTAAACTTAGTTTCTTGTTGTAAATATGACTTATCTAGTTGTAAATTTTAGGGGCTATGGTTGGGCGTTAAGATTAAGGTTTGATGTTACCAAGTAGGTAGCACTGGGGTTAGAATTTCGGTTCATTGATATTTGTCATGGTTCGGGTTGGGATTAAGGCTAATGTTTATTTGCTAGTTTTTAGGGTTGGAAGGTTGGATGTTGTTAGACACACGTTAGTCTTTACAAGCGTTGGGTTGAGGTTTGGTGTTTGGGTTTAAGGATTGGGTTTAGGCAGAAAGGTGGTGCATAGTTAGGGTTCGGAATTATCTGATAGTTAGGACCTGGGGTTACGATTAGGTGTTAGTGTTAGTTGCTAGTTATTTGTATTAGGTTATGTTGAAGGGTTAGAGTTAGGACCGGGGTTCTGAATTGCTGTTGGGGTTAGGGATTGACTTGTTTGGTGTCAGGGCTTAGCCTTATAATTGTGGCAGGTTACACATTAGGTATTAGAGTTGGTTTGAGATTGGTTTAGGAGACTGGGTCGACGATTAGTTGCAAGTTGTTTGGGTTCTGGTTTCGCGGTTAGCATTAGGATCAAATTAATGGGTCAGTGTGAAAGTTTTGATTGACGAAGGTGTGCCAACGTTGTTGAAATGCCAAAAACCACGCGGCACTTAAAAGGTTTGGGACAGACTGATCAAGACTATAAAAACCAGTGTCTGATTAGCTCTTTTAATCCAGGCCAAATATTCTGACATCTATAAAAATGAGCTAAAATTAAGCAGACGCTCCGCCAGCGAGTGGAAACAATTCACGCTTTGCTGCAACTCAGCACAGTTGAGATGTAAACTGGACGTGTGATAGCTTCACAAGGTCTGTGGGAAAAGGCGAGCAAGCAAGTGGAAGGGGAGGGGGGACCACGGTCCAAGTGAAGGCTCACAAATCTTTGGAAAAAACACATTTCTGGGAGGCTTTCCCCTCCCTCCTCAACAAGGAGAAAAGGCAGAGATTAAATTTACGACACATTTAATACTTTTTAACTGCATTCACAAAAAGATCACTTTGAGAAACAGTCTGAAAGTACCTTCTCACAACGAGCGGTAGAAACTGGATTTTGGAGAAGAAATCAACATTTAAGACTTTTCCCCAAAATGTGAACATTCAACTTTGATATTTTGTCCTTGTTCTTGCAGCTCCATAATGAAAAATCCTGACCTTTTTTTCCAGAATATTATGATTTTCCATCCATCCGTCCATCTTCCGAACCTCTTTATCCTCACAGGGGTCACACGGGCGCTTTCACAACAGCTGCAGTTGTAACAGAGCGTTTGACAGAACATATGACATCAAATAACACTCAAGTCTCCTTTCACCAGTGGCTCAGACGCCATGATCATCCACAAATGAATTGATCACTACAAAATGAAAACTTTTTTTTCTCTCACATGTAACATTTTCATCATTGCAGTACTCTCAATCAAAATTATGACTTCATTCTTGTGCAGAGTTTCTTGTCATGTTTCAGCTTCATCCCGAAAAAACCCCCCAATTTTAATATTTTGTCTATTGTCCTAAAATGCCAACTTTTTTCTTGTAATTCTTTTTCTTACATAACACTTATTTGTATAAATGAACATTTTTAGAGTAAAATCAACTTAGTTTTGTAATGCTCTGACTTTATTAGTCTTTAGTTTTTTGGGGGGGCATAGCATTATGACTTTGTATCAAATTATTGCACATTCATCCGAATAAAATTACTATTTTCTCCTAAAAAGTAAGAAGACGTTCCTCTCACAAAATGTCAACTTTTTTTCTTGTAAAATTAAGACATTCTCGTAATATTCCGACTTTAATTTCATAAAAATAAATAAAATATTTTTGGTTAAAAATAAAGATTTTTTTTCATGTAAAGATCAAACATGTCATCCCGATATGACTATTTTATTGTGTTAATTTTAGCATTTTGTATTTTATTTTTAGGTTTGTATTTTTATGTCAGATTGATTCTTTATTCATGTAACATTTGAACCTTTTTCTCATGACTGTTCTCTCATAAAAATACAGCTATCATTTTTGTTTTCCAATTTACAGGTTTTTAAAATCCAACATTGACTTTCATCTCACTTTAATTACAAATACAAAATCATAATGCTGCAACTTTATCGGGAAAAGATATCGGAAATCTTTGCATAAATTTTGCCCTCATAAAAACAAAAACTTTACACTTGTAGCATTTTAACTTGTGATTGCTTTACCATTATTTGTTTCACTAAAGCTTTATTCAATATTTTGTAGTTTTCTTGCAGCTAAGTTGAAAGGTCCTCATTTTTTTCCCATGTTGATATTTGTGCTGTCTGTGATGGTAACCATGACTTTGCCTCCTCCAATTCGCTAAAAGTTTATTTCATTTGTCACCTGGAGCAACACATTTGTGTGCTGTGTTTTATTTAGGGAAAAGTTTATCGGAGCTGTCATACTTTCAGGCGTTTTCTTCCCCGACGTTTGCTCAGACCACACAGCGCCACACACACAGACGCTCTCCAGCTCGTTCCCGCAATAACAAAATACAACAGTCATGGAAAAATGCAAACTGTGACAAGAAACCTGTTGATTTAAAAAAAGTAAAATAAACATATATGGCTTTGTTGCCTCTCCTATCCTAGAGGGGGATATAAAAAAATGTGATCATTCCTCATTTATACTTGCTAATGTATAGATCAGAGGTCCCCTGCGGACTGGTTTGGTACTGGGCCGCGCAGAAAGAACTTGCATAAATTCAGTTTTATTGATTTCGGAATACGAAAAATGTTTTATTTCGAAAAAATATCACGATTCTCCGTTATATCCATCTGTGACACTCTTGACGCACGTCAAGCCACGCTTCTCCGTTACGTGACCGATTACGTAAAAACAAAACGCAGGAGCTCGCAAATTGAGAAAAAAATACTGCTGGAGTTCGCAAATGATGGCGGCCTTAAAAGTATGTTCGAGACAACAACTCTGCTGGTGTTCTGGATTTAAGTTATGACTGAATACTCTAAGATTGCCACAATAGCAGTGTTGCTATTTCCGACACCCTACCCTACCTACGGGGGTTTTCTGCAGCAACGGCGACTAAAACAAATTTACAAAGTAGACTGGACATAAACCACACACTTGAGGTGTCATTGTCTCCTATTACCAAGCTCGGGGCTGTGGTGAGTCGTCATTTTCATGCACTTTCAATTTGCGTTGTATCGTATTTTGATTAAACATTACCATAGCGATCAAATAAGACGCTCCTCGTGTTTATTATTATCTTTCGAAAACACCACGGTTTGCATGCAGCTCATACAGTATTTTTTTTTCATCCACCACACCTTAAATGCCGGTCCCTGAAAATATTGTCTGACATAAACCGGTCCGTGGGGCAAAAATGCTAAAAATGTCAATAGAAAAAGTCCGAGTATTGCGCTTGGTGGAAAGAGTCAAATTAATATTATTGTCACGTGAGAGCGAGATTAGGACCCAAGAGCAGACACAACATGGAAGTTGAAAAGTAAAAGTATTTTCCAATGAAAATACAAAGTAACTACAGAGAGCAGGGCTGCACTGAAGAGGTGACCCTCTGGTAGAAAGCTCAATGTACTGACAACAATGAAGTAATGCACGTTTATACACTGGTAGACATCAAGCCTATATGAAATAATAAAGATACAAAAATGAAAGAATAATGATACAAAGCATAAAAGCAACTGCATAGCAACTAAAACACGAAGGAGACACAAACAGTCACAACAGTACCCTCCCTCAAGACGGTACCACCCAGTGCCCAATTTGGTTTGTGAGGAGAGTCCCGGTGGAAATTCTACATCTGTGTCAAAATCACAATATAAACTTGATTACTCAGTGACAGTTTGTCAGTACGTCGAGCTTTCTACCTGTGTCAGATCTTCAGTGCAGCTCGACTCTTGGTAGTTGCTTTTGTATTTTCATAGATAAAGAATTGCCTTTTACTTTTCAACTTGCGTGTCATGTCTGCTTCTGTGTCCAAAGCCCGCTCCTCGCGTGACGAAGTAAAGCTGCCTACTTACGAGAAGAAAGTTGAAATATTACAAAGTACACACAGTTTAAATTTTTTTAGGAAGTTTTTTTTTTTAATTACGAAAACTATTGTTTTCTGTTTTGAGATTTTTGCACTATGTTTACATAACAATAGAACAGAAGTGTCCAAAATTCAACCTGAGGTCCATTTGTGCTTGCAATTTCGTCATTTTCGTTGATCCGCTGCCTATTCTCAAAATACAAACGTAAACCTAGAACATAACAAAAGCCAATTAGCAGCACGCACAAGAGCGAAATCCTTGTTGTCGTATGTGATGTAATTATATATGTGTGTCCGCATGCCAGTGCGACGGCAGCTGATCAGCCCGAGGCGGCGCTATGTTCAAATACCATTGCTAATGGAGACATTCACGCAGATCAGCGCGTTGACATTAATCTGGTTTAAGGCAGTCTCAGCGAAGGCGTCGTAGCTAATCCGCAGCTCAGGCCGCCTGTCAGGTAGTCAGTCGCTCTTAACTGGATTAAGTGACGCGTCGGTCTGCCCTTTAAAGGCAAATTATGCATCATTATTTACTCAGGATTTTTAATCGCATTTCATGCAGTTGTCAATAGGGGAAGAAAATGAACGCAGGGTCAACTGTGGAACGGAGAGAAATCCTACACATTTTCATGGGCCTTACCTGGACTTTCAAAGCAAACCTCACCGTAGCGACAAACGGCTCTCAAAATACTTAATACGACCACTGACCTCTACTGTCTCAGTTTTTCAGTAAAAGTACAATAAATACCACAGAAATGTTTCTACGGAAGCCTTGGAGTCACCAATGTGGAATAAACATTTTTGACTGTACAAATTGTTCAAACGTATTTACAAAATACGTTCAAACATATCCATAAAAAGTAGACAAAATGCTACAAACAGCCCGCCAACCCCGGCCCCCAAATTTTGTCACAGGCTATTGTATTGCCCATTCGCAAGTAAAAAAATATGTCTTCACAGTAAAGCAACAAGGTTAATTTAAATTTTATGAGAAGAAAGTCCCCAAATCAGGAAACTAATGTGAATTCCCATTTTAGAAGAAAACAAAATGAGAATATAGTATGACCAAAAGAAAGTACATTTGAAGAATAATGTTACAAAAAGAAAGGTATGTCATGAGAAAAAAAGTTAGAATACTATGAAAACAAAGTTAATCTTACAGTTATAAGATTAAGTCATGAAATTAAGGTACATTCTCATCTTTATGAATTATTCATTCACAAATACATCTGAGCGCTTCTTAATGCGTTTTCCTGAGCAATTGAGTGTTTGTTTGTTTGTTTTTTTCCATTTATTTGGACGTGTGAACATACATGGCCTCGTACTTCAAAGAACTTTGACACAGATTACTTTTCTATGAATTAGTGGTCTCCAACTTTGTTCCCTAGCTTGATGTCGTCGATGTTTGGAAGTAGATGAGAGGGTTGGTACATTTTTGGCTGGATGCTTGGCAGGAGGTCAGCTCTCACAAGATTTATTTGGTGTTTGCCATTTGTCACCTTGACCCACAATCACTCTGCAAACACAGCCAGTGTGTATGTGTGTGTGTGTGTGTGTGTGTGTGTGTGTGAGTGAGTGCGCGTGCGTGTCGTACCTTTTCCCAAACAAGGGGTCAAACCGTCAACCGTGTGCCCGAAGGGGAAACCATTTCTCAGGCGGCGTTGATTTGTCCGCTGAGTAAGTTGGCAAGTATGCTTTCAAAGTCCAGTAGTCTGTGGTGCCGGGGGGACCACCACAAAGAGAGCTAATCCCCTCTATCGCAGCCAGCGCAAACACATTAGCCGCACAACATCGACACGCCGCTCAAGAGCCCCCCCATTGACAAATCGGACAGAGATTTCGCTGCCCGGTGCCAGCCAGTCTCTGGATATATATATAGGGCACACAGAGACGAACAACCATCCACGCTCACAATCAGACCTAGGGACAATTTAGAGCGTCCAATCAGCCTGCCCTGCATGTTTTTGGAATGTGGGAGGAAACCGGAATATATGTATATATATATATGTATGTATGTATATGGATTGGATGACGGTACTTGCACAATTGTTCAATTCTTTCTACACACACACACGCGCTGCCACCATGTTTCGCTCTGTTCTTTACTTTCAAATGTGGGAAAGCTTCACACGAGAGAAATGTTGACTTTGCTGTTGCTGCTCCTTCTTTCCGCTCGGCAATGCGTAGCAACTCGCACTTTAGCATGTGATGCGTTCAATGACAACTGAGATGTGCAGTCCTCTGCTTCTGATACAGAGGGTGAGGACTTTGATGGATTTCTGGGTGATGATCGAAAAACGTGAGAACATTGAGTCGTCACCTTACCGTGGTGGAGGGGTTTGTGTGTCCCAATGATCCTAGGAGCTAAATTGTCTGGGGCTTTTATGCCCCTGGCAGGGTCACCCATGGCAAACAGGTTCTGGGCCAGACAAAGCACGGCTCAAAGACCCCTGATGAAGATTAAAATAAATGGATCGAAGTTTCCCTTGCCCGGACGCGGGTCACCGGGGCCCTCCTCTGGAGCCAGGCCTGGAGGTGGGGTTCGTTGCCAAGCGCCTGGTGGCCGGGCCTACACCCATGGGGCCCGGCCGGGCACAGCCCGAAGAGGCAACGTGGGTCCCCCTTCCCATGGGCTCACCACCCATGAGAGCGGCCAAAGGGGTCGGGTGCAATGTGAGCTGGGCGGCACCGGTAGACGAGAGGGTTGCCTCCCTCCGCCTTCGGGTGGGTGGACGGGTCCTGACTGTTGTTTGTGCATATGCACCAAACAGCAGCTCAGCA
Organism: Hippocampus zosterae; assembly: GCF_025434085.1. Classification (NCBI taxonomy): domain Eukaryota; kingdom Metazoa; phylum Chordata; class Actinopteri; order Syngnathiformes; family Syngnathidae; genus Hippocampus; species Hippocampus zosterae. Next base: position 34,279,201 of record NC_067451.1, read on the forward strand.
TAACCACCCTTTTTGGAGTCCTTGGAGGGTGTGCTGGAGAGTACTCCTGCTGGGGACTCCCTTGTTCTGCTGGGGGACTTCAATGCTCACGTGGGCAATGACAGTGAGACCTGGAGGGGCGTGATTGGGAGGAACGGCCCCCCTGATCAGAACCCGAGTGGTGTTTTGTTATTGGACTTCTGTGCTCGTCACGGATTGTCCATAACGAACACCTTGTACAAACATAAGGGTGTCCATATGTGCACTTGGCACCAGGACACCCTAGGCCGCAGTTCGATGATCGACTTCGTAGTTGTATCATCGGATTTGCGGCCGCGTGTTCTGGACACTTGGGTGAAGAGAGGGGCGGAGCTGCCAACTGATCACCACCTGGTGGTGAGTAGGCTCCGATGGTGGGGGAAGATGCCGGTCCGTCCTGGCAGACCCAAACATATTGTGAGGGTTTGTTGGGAGCGTCTGGCGGAATCCCCTGTCAGAAGGAGTTTCAACTCCCACCTCCGACAGAGCTTTTCCCATGTTCCGGGGGAGGCGGGGGACATTGAGCCAGAGTGGACCATGTTCCGTAGAACGGCCTCTATTGTTGAGGCGGCCAATCTGAGTTGTGGCCGTAAGGTGGTTGGTGCCTGTCGTGGCGGCAACCCCCGTACTCCCTGCTGGACACCAGCAGTAAGGGATGCCGTCAAGCTGAAGAAGGAGTCCTATCGAGCCTTTATGGCCTGTGGGACCCCAGAGGCAGCTGACGGGTATCGACTGGCCAAGCGGAACGCAGCTTCGGTGGTCGCCGAGGCAAAAACCCGAGCGTGGGAAGAGTTTGGTGAGGCAATGGAAGCCGACTTCCGGACGGCTTTGAGGAAATTCTGGTCCACCATCCGACGTCTCGGGAGGGGGAAGCAGTGCACCACTAACACTGTGTACAGTGGGGATGGGGCGCTGCTGACTTCGACTCGGGACGTTGTGAACCGGTGGGCAGAGTACTTCGAATACCTCCTCAACTCTACCAACAAGTCTTCCTTGGAGGAAGCAGAGCCCCCGGGGACTCTGAGGTGGGCTCTCCTATCTCTGTGGCTGAAGTCACCGATGTGGTTAAAAAGCTCCTTGGTGGCAAGGCCCCAGGGGTGGATGACATCCGCCCGGAGTTCCTCAAGGCTCTGGATGTTGTGGGGCTGTCCTGGTTGACACGCCTCTGCAACATCGCGTGGTCAACAGGGAGAGTGCCTCTGGATTGGCAGACTGGGGTGGTAGTTCCTCTTTTTAAAAAGGGGGACCGGAGGGTGTGTTCCAACTACAGAGGGATCACACTCCTCAGCCTCCCTGGTAAGGTCTATTCAGGGGTGCTGGAGAGGAGGGTCCATCAGGAAGTCGAGCCTCAGATTGAGGAGGAGCAGTGTGGTTTTCGTGCCGGCCGTGGAACAGTGGACCAGCTCTACACCCTTAGCAGGGTCCTCGAGGGTATGTGGGAATTCGCCCAACCAGTCTACATGTGTTTTGTGGACTTGGAGAAGGCGTTTGACCGTGTCCCTCGGGGAGTTCTGTGGGGGGTGCTTCGAGGGTATGGGGTACCGAACCCCCTGATACGTGCTGTTCGGTCACTATACCACCGATGTCAGAGTTTGGTTCGCATTGCCGGCAGTAAGTCGGAATCGTTTCCAGTGGGGGTAGGACTCCGCCAAGGCTGCCCTTTGTCACCGATTCTGTTCATAACCTTCATGGACAGAATGTCTAGGCGCAGCCGAAGCGTTGAGGGCGTCCGTTTTGGTGGCCTCAGTATTGCATCCCTGCTTCTTGCAGATGATGTGGTGCTGGTGGCTCCTTCAAACAGGCCTCTCCAACTCTCACTGGAGCGTTTCGCAGCCGAGTGTGAAGCGGTTGGGATAAAAATCAGCACCTCCAAATCTGAAACCATGGTCCTCAGTCAGAAAAGGGTGGAGTGCCCCCTCCGGGTCGGGGAGGAGATCTTACCCCAAGTGGAGGAGTTCAAGTATCTTGGGGTCTTGTTCACGAGTAGGGGTAGGAGGGAGCGGGAGATCGACAGGCGGATCGGTGCAGCGTCTGCTGTGATGCGGACGTTGTATCGGTCTGTCGTGGTGAAGAAGGAGCTGAGCCAAAGGGCGAAGCTCTCAATTTACCGGTCGATCTACGTCCCAACCCTCATCTATGGTCACGAGCTATGGGTCGTGACCGAAAGAACGAGATCCCGGATACAAGTGGCCGAAATGAGTTTTCTGCGCAGGGTGTCCGGGCTCTCCCTTAGAGATAAGGTGAGAAGTTCGGTCATCCGGGAGGGGCTCAGAGTCGAGCCGCTTCTCCTCCACATCGAGAGGAGCCAGATGAGGTGGCTTGGGCATCTGAATCGGATGCCTCCTGAGCGCCTCCCTGGTGAGATGTTCCGGGCATGTCCCACCGGGAGGAGACCCCGGGGAAGACCCAGGACACGCTGGAGAGACTATGTCACCCAGCTGGCCTGGGAACGCCTCGGGATCCCCCGGGGAGAGCTGGAAGAAGTAGCTAGGGAGAGGGAAGTCTGGGCTTCCCTGCTAAAGCTGTTGCCCCGGCGACCCGGCCCCGGATAAACGGTAGATGATGGATGGATGGATGGATGGATGGATGGATGGCTCACCTCTTTTCTGGGTTTGTTCATGTGACGTTTGTAGTGCAAGCCCAAACAAGAGCAGTTTGATGTCGATTTCAGTTGACAAGAGAGGAACAGGACATCAGCCTGGGATGGATGAAAATGGGTGGCGTAATCTGCTTAATTCTTATTTCATGAACGCAAGATGAATCAGAATACTGTATTGACCAGTGGGGGCACAAATACTATAAAACTCAATTTTCAGAGAATAAAAACAATCACTGCGCGGATTGCGGGGGTTCTGGAGCGCATCCCAGCTGTCTTCGGGCAGTAGGCAGAGGACACACCCTGAACTTGTTGTCAGCCAATCGCAGGGCAAAGCACAGACGAACCCTTCACACTCACAGTCACACCTTGACAACTGTGAGTTTTCCTTTAACCTGCATGTTTTCGGAATGTGGCAGGAAACTGGAGTACCCGGAGAAAAGCCACGCAGGCACGGGGAGGACATGCACACTCCACACAGGAAGGCCGAGGCCAGGGATCAAACCCTGCACCTCTGCACTGTGAGGCCGACAGTCACCCACCATACCGCCTTCACTGTGTTCTATAAATCATCAAATCATCACATTGATGAAGTGTACTTAATACATGCACTGCAGTATTCTTGTATTGGATGTGTGCCTTTTAGGGGTGTGGCCTAGTAAAGGACATTAAGAGCTGGCATCAAGTTGACCGGTAACTTGATGCCTTCCTTAGTTTGTCCTATCCAGCAGTCGTTACTTCTTAAGTGAGGTCATCAATGTGCACAAGAACAGGCGGTGATCATCTGCCTCGCATGACTGAAACCGCAGTAGTAATGCAAAGTGATAAGACAACATCAAAATCTTGTTTCTTGTCCTGTGAGGCAGACATGCAAACCAGTAGTTCACCTTGCTGCCCCTACTGCCTCTACGGGAGCACAGATTCCGTTTTCGTAGCAATCAGGCCACCAGCAGCTCCATCATCCTGGCGGAGTTGATCTCCTGAGAGGACGTCACTCAAAGCCACAATGGGTGAAGGGACGGCAGGGAGGTCCTCCCGAGTCCAACCCCCCGACTCCCGACTCCCAGCTGTTCTACGCACCGCGCCGGCCATGGGGGTGCGTGTGTTTGTTTAAAACTCACAGGAGTTCTATTAAAGCCCTGACTCCCCTCATTTAGCAGTGCCATGGCCACACAAAGGCCGGGACCCTGGGAAGCGGTGCATTGCAAGGGACACCAATTACGGCGACGAGGACACAGACCGACTTGTTTGTGCTCATGGACATGTCACGTCGCTGGAGCGGCCTCCCCGTCAAACCCATTGACCAGAGCGCATACACAGGCATTTTAATTGGTGTTGGGCAAACACATTTTGTCACAAAGTTGCGAAAGGAAGCTAAGTAGCTGAATGTTCACATTGTCCAACCCCTGACCTGAGAGCTTCAGCGGCCTTTCTCCCCCCCCCCCCCCCATGAGCCACCACCACGCCGAGACATCATTATGCTCCATTACTTTGAGTCATCGTCTCAGACTCGCCGTGATACTGTGAACCCCCGTTTCGTCACGATGCAAACCTTTTCCACTATAAGACACATTTTTACAGAGACCATAAGAATGAAGGAAAATGCCATTAATCTGTTCCCACCTGTGCAAGATATAAGCAACAAGAATGTTTGTAATATGTTTTTTAAAATTGCAAAACATGTAGCCGTGACAAAATAAAACAGAAACTAACGGTGACATCGTGGCAAAAACTGTGTTGGCATCAATTGACATCATGCTGCTCCTTACGGCATGGACAGCGACCTGAAAATATAAATCACAGAAGATAAAGAATACATGCCAGTGAGTAATCTCATATTATCTGTCTTCATGGGTTGACATTCAAATATCCATTACACAAACAGTTACAGTCCTGCGACATTGACACGATTCGTTAGCCTGTCTATGGCGTTTTGCTTTCTTTGTGAGCATCAAGCTCAACTGACTTTACTATGCGATTATTTTAATTACACTATTTCTGTTTTGTGTTTAGTTTGGCATTTAAAAGCCAGCTGGTAGTGAAAAATTACCAGTTTGAAGACTTTTTTGGAAGATAATTGTATAACATCACTTTGAAGCAATGAAAAGAAGACTCCCATGTTCTCTCAAAGGGCAAAATGTGCCTACTTTGAATCCTTCATTTGTCACTCCCAGCTGTTGTTTATCACAGAAAAAATGGCTGTACACTTTTTTTGAAAAATCATGCCTTAAGTTAATGACGCTTCCAGGTTGCTAAAGCATCATTTTTACATTACAGACGGTTTTGGTCAGAGCACAGGTGAGTGTTTTTTTTTCAACTGATAACAGAGGAAAGATTCCCTTCAACATTCTGCGATACGCATAACGTGCAATTTCCGAACGGCAAAAATGCACCGAAGATGGTCGAGATGAAATGGGCATAAATGTGTCTAAAATTACAAACAACAGACGCATTCACACACGAATTTGAATTGAATCCAACTTTATTGTCAAATGTGCTGTACCTATGTGTAACATGCAGCACAGATGAAATTTCTTCCCTCTCAACAAGAGTAGCCACTGCGGGTGTCCGCACCACCATCAAAAGAAAAGTTAACAAAAAAATGACAAAATAATACAAGACAACACATGAGACACGGACAATCATGCAATCTTAACCACTTTCCTGCATACATTTTGTTGTCTGAAGCAGTTATAGATGAAAGAGGAGCGACTTAAAGTGTCCTTTTCACCAGTGGATCAAAGACGTCATGCTGCAATTTGCACACGTCTGCTACAAGCTAAGCTCGAAAGCAACAAGAAGCTTTAGCATCCATTAACGAAAAAGAGAGATTGGCTCTCTTTTCCTGTCACATGTAAATCCGCTTCAATTCCAAGCCGCGACACCCAGTTCCACACACGCATCGGCGCTCTGCGCTGACGCTCCTTTCTTCTCGTCATCGGCTCCTCAATCCATGCAACATATACAAACACAACATAGAACGATACTCACAGGCATGATTTCTCTCTGCTCTGTGGGTACGACTACCCCACTGACGGCGTGCAGCTTTCAACGCAGACTTGCCCGTCTACTGGAAAAACATGAAATGAAAACAGTGATTCAAAATCAGCCATGCAGCAGGCGGTGGTTTACAATAAACTGCAGCAAGGGAATCCAAGGCAGTAATTCAAAGCAGAATAAAAGAAGGGGTCACCAAGGGGAACTCGAGGTGGGGTCAGGGGGAAACAAGAAGGAACAAGAATGCGCCATGCTGTCATTGGATGATTTTGGTTTGATTGATGCCATGCTCATTGTAAGAATGCTGCTTTCAAAAAGGGGATTTGGTGGAGCGGGAATCACTTGACATCATTGGTTGTGGCGAACAGCCACCATGGTGGGGTTGCTTGTCTTGGGTCATGAAAACATGTGTGGCACTAGCGGCACGGGGGACCCTTGGAAGAGACCTCAAGCGAAAGGTCGTTCGCGTAAATATGGGCAGGACACACAACACGCCGGTTAACAACTACATTTTTGAATCAGAGATGCAAGACAACTTTTCCAGATGTTTTTTTTTTTTTTGGCAGATTTGCCCTCCTTTGTGCATAATTCGGTTTCCATAATAATATAATAAAAATTATAAAATATTTAATATAGCAATGAATTTAAGATTTACAAATTCCAGGTTAGGGTTCTGAAACAGGGCGAGCCAGTGGTTAGCGCGTCAACCTCACAGTGCAGAGGTACTGCAGAGGTTCAATTCCAGCGCCGGCCTCCCTGAGTGGAGTTTGCATGTTCTCCCCGGGCCTGTGTGGGGTTTCTCCGGGTACTCCAGTTTCCTCCCACATTCCAAAAACATGCATGGCAGGCTGCTTGAACACTCCAAATTGTCCCTGGGTGTGAATGTGAGCGCGGATGGTTGTTCGTTTGTGTGTGCCCTTCGATTGGCTGGCAACCAGTTCAGGGTGTCCCCCGCCTACTGCCCGAAGATGGCTGGGATAGGCTCCAGCACCCACCCACCCCCGACCCTTGTGAGGATAAGCGGATCGGAAGATGGATGGGTTCTGAAACATCTCTCATCAACTCTCATCCCTATAGACATGGTAAAACCCAGATTGCACAAGCTTTTATAGGTCCAACGTAAAAACAAAAACCTGATGTGTTGGAAAAAAAATAAGTTAAGGCATTTTTGAAATCAGCGTCAAAGATGTGTTTTGGGACAAACATAAAATTCGCTGTTGACCAGCATGAAATTCGTTGTCATTTCAAGATGGCGCCCGAGTAGGCAGCCATCAGCAAGTGCTCTCATGAGCCTTGCTTTTTTGTTGTTCTTGTGTTTCTTTTGTCACTTTGTGTTTGTTGTTACGTCGTGTGGACTTGATGTGGACCTTTTTCAGCATTTTTTGGCCACGACATTCATCAAGGAGGAGACTCTGTGCTTGGTGGTTGCGCCTTCTCGGCAGCATGGGTATACCAGCACTGTTTTTGACTGGAGGAATGTCAGCGCCATTTGACTGTCGTTGCTGGACAGTCCCGGGGCGCTTGTGTCTTGCGCCTGCAATGGGCAGCATTTTTCACAGCCCCGCTTTGTTCAGCGGAGAGATCGGTGCTGTTGAACGGTCTGCGGCTGGATGGATGGAGGTCTTGAGGAGCCGACGATGAGAAGAAAGGAGCGTTGGTGCGGAGTGCCGATGCGGATTTGGAGCTGGGAGTCGCGGCTTGGAGTTTGAAGCGGATTACGTGGGACAGGAGAAGTGAACTAATCTCTTTTCGTCAATGGATGCTACAGCTTTTCGTTTGCTTTCAAAACTTAGCTTGTGGCAGACGTGTGCACATTTTCAGCATGACGTCTCTGATCCACTGGAGAAAGGACACTTTGATCCTCTCCTCTTTCATCTAGAACTGCTTCAGACAACAAAGTGTATGCAGAAAATTGGTGAAGATTGAACGACTGTCTGTGTCCTATCTGTTGTCTTGTGTTATTTCTGTTATTTTGACTTCAAAATGGCGCCGCGAGAGTGGCTGCCTTTCCAGCAGCTCCTATATTTTGTTGTTCTACTTCTTACTTTCATAACTTTGCTGCTGTGAATTGGGAATTTCTCCATTGTGAGACTAATAAAGGTTTTCTTCTTCTTCTTCTTCATTCTTAAAAGTTCCCTGATCCAAGCAAACATTCAACAAAACTGATTACATACAGTGGAGCTCGCGTTTGCAAATTCATTTATTTGTCATTACTGCTCGATATTGGCAGACACTCAAAATCAAGCAAAATATGATCGGGACATCCATACCGATTATCTATTCATGAAAACGAGCCTTTAACGTGATGAGCGCTGCCCTGAGGGCAACCCTCGTTCTGATGTGGACCGCCATGAAAACAAGTTTGACACCCCTGCCTTAAATGCACCACCAGCATCAATAGCAACAACAACAACAACAACAGCTATTGGAAGTGTTTGTTATCTTGAGTTGACACTGGTGGATGTGAACGAGAGCGTCCTCGGTCAGATGCCAGGTGACACAGCTCATTAACTTCTCCTTTGCTGCCATTCTTTGGCCTCCTCATTGTCTTGCGATATGACATGAGCCTTTGTTCACGGCGGAGTTTTTCAGCCCTCCCCTCTTTTCTCTCGGACAAACCCCGCAATCCTCCCTCTCTGCCCCGGGCCCGTAATTAGTGCTTCGCGCTGGGCGTATTTTCTCACAGGGCTATGACACAATTAATCAGCACTTTCCCACCAATGGACACCAGCCACATGATTCAATGGAGGACGCATTCTCAACGTGTGTTTGTTTTTCCACTCTTGCGAATATCAGGATGGTGAAATCATGTTCCAATAACATTCTGTGATTGGAAATGAAGGGCAGCGCGGCGGCAAGCGGGTAAGCACGGCTGCCCCGCAGTCCTGAGGACCAAGGTTTGAATCTTGGCTCCTGTGTTTTTCCGGTCTTATCCCAGTGCTTGTGTCGATCTGAACGCAAATCGCTGTTCAATAACGTGAGGGCATCTTTCAGGAAACTGTAAAGTGAATTTGCAGGTTTCTAAATGTAGTATACGTGTTTCAAGGTAATTACTGAAAACATGAAGACTGATAACTACTGTCTGTGGTACTCATTTGTGGTGATTGCCTATTTAACTATTTTTTAGTTTTCTTGATTTTATGGGCATAGCTAAAGCAGGGTTATGTGACACGCCTTGCCCCCTGTCCTGAGTCACTAATCCCGTCACTATATAAAAATTTAAGCTCATCAGTTGGCTTCGTCTGCATCGAACGCAATTGCGCTGTGCAATCTGCTAGCGAGTTATGCCTACGCCCCAGAAATTCATCTTTCCTTCAGATAGAATGCCAGTAAGGCCACTTTAGAGCACTTCATTGTGAGCCATGAGTCTGAGCACGGCACAGAGAGAAGGTGGAAGCGCAAGGGGAACACTTTTTTGAAAAACAACCAGTGTCTGGACCCGGGATTCGGGCTTATGTGGCAGCTGTAGCGCGCCTAATTGTCGGCCATGAGTGCGTGCCTGTCATTGAGTGAAAGGCGGACGCGCCAGAATGGGAAGGGAAGGGGTTGAAACAATAAGAACTCAGTCTTGCAGGCAGTCTGTAGACCCGGGTTTCGCGTCGGTGTGGATGTTCTAGAGTGCCACATTGTCCATTGGCTGTGCGCGTACAGGTTGATTTTTCTTTAATTATTCGAATTTGGCAAGGTTGATAAGAACACTCCTTTCTGAGGTTTGGGAAATGTATGATACGTTTATTTTCAATTTTAAAGGACTTTAATACTTCACAGGGAACTTGTTTACATCATGTGGTAAGATTCCACACTGTCACTGAGATCTGTAGTGCGGTTTTGGTTCGCGAGGTCCATCAGCTACATTGAGAACATCAAACTCAAATGAAGCAATTACTACAAATATGCCTCGGTTGCAATTTTATTAGCCATTAGCCTTTAAGTAGCTCCTTGCATAGTCACAACAACCTAAAACCATCCCTGGTCATCATGATAATGGCCGTATTCAGCATTGGCTTCAGAACATCCAAACTCCACACAGAAGGACCGAGATTCGATCCCAGAACCTTTCGACTGTGAGGCAGACATGCTTAACGCTCATCTGCATGGCAGATCTTATTTACAACGCTTCTTTTTAGCATTTTACAAATGATTGAACCAAGAAGCGGGCTACAACCCAGACCGGTCGGCAGACATTCACAAGGCACATACAGACAAGCTGACACAATCATACTCACATTCACACCAATGGACAATTTAGTCTCAAATGAACCCAGCATGCATGCATTTGAACTGAGTGACATTGTGGTTTACAGTATAGCTGTTATTCCAAAGTCCACCGCATTGGTCTGTTTTCCACCCATGCAACCGAGTACGTCCAGTAAGCACATTGGTAATCCTATAAAAACACTCCTACAATCACACTGTCTCCTCTGTGACGATGCCACGGCGGTAAAAAAATAAAATAAAAACGCATTAAAAAGGAACAACTGGTCGCATGAAGCCTTGAGTGGCCACGCTCCTGTTTTGACATTAAATGATGAGTCCTAAAAAGTCGTAACCGAGCTTTGTTTGCTTTGGAACGTCTCGGCTCGGCTTTTTTTTTTCTCGCTCATCTCGGCTAAAACTCTCTGAGACAAATCTTGTTAAACGTAAAAACATTTCTGTTGGCATGGTTAATTGTTAAGTGTGCGGCGGCGACCGCCTTCTTCTCACTTGGCGTGTCCGCCGCTCATACTGTATCCATTGTGCGCGCCCTAATAATAGAATATCAACCAGTTGGCAAGCGAGGGTGCATTTAAAGCTCGGGGAGGGCGTGGGGGGAAGAGAAGAGAAAGAGAGAGAGGGTTGGGGGGGTATTCTATGTTTCATTTGGAAGTTGTTGGGCCCACTGATCAAAGGTGGAGCTGGAGAAAAGCCTGGCGGGAGGGTTGTGCACAAAAAAAAGTAGGAAAAAACATGCCGTCTCCCCCTTATTGCTTTAAATGTCAATATGCACTTTTTGACACGCTTGGGTACCTTTGAGGCATGCCGATGGGAAACAGAGAAAGCATCGAAGGCGTCTCCTTCTGGGTTCTTTTGGAGAGTTTCGCTTCACTTTATGTCAAACTGAGTGTAAAGGAGACACAGGGTACACTACGCACAAAAAGTTTGGGATGTGTAAATTCCTAATCAAAAGGTTTAACTGTTAAAGGTTGATTTTAGGTTGATGCTAACGTTTCACCAAAAAAATCCCCAAATCACTTCCTGTTTTTTGATTGGTACAAAACCATTTCGAATTGCTCCCAGGTGCCTTCACAGCCAATCATGTTTTCGCAAAAATATTCGAAAGATCACTCATAGGCCAATTTCATCGAAACAGTGCCGTTTTGAATTTGTTTTGTTTTTCTTCTTCTAAATGTGTTTGTTTTAAATCATGTATGGTTGGCTTTAAAGTGTATCTTTTTAATCCTGTGTTTTAAACTCTTGTAAAGTGTCTTTGAGTACGAGGAAAAGCGCTTTCAAAATAAAGGTATTATGATGATGATGATTATTATTGCTTGTAATGCTGTCAACCTAAACTAAAATGTTTCCAACTCCAAATCTCAAAATACAAAATCGAGCAACTCAAATTGCGTATTGGCTCCTCTCAGGCGACTTTCTTTGTCAGACTGAAACTCCTCCTTTGAGTAATTGGACTGAAAGTAAGAGGAATGTGTTTTTACCACAGAATTAGCGAATACATGAAATATAGTCGCAGATGGTTGATAGCAGGTTTACACTAGACACATTCAAGTGATTAGAAACACATACACACACACACACACACACGCACACACACACACACACACACACACACGCACGCACGCACGCACGCACGCACGCGCGCGCACACACAGTTGAAACATTATTGAAGTGCATATACTTTTGACCTCGCTATGGCCTACAGAAGATCTGAATGAGGTAACTTCCTGTGGACCATGAGATTTGTGAAATATTGCATATTTTATAAGTGGGTAATGTGTTAGGGGAACAGGACTGACTGAAAGTTCAGGGACATGACTTAAGTGTGAATTTACACTTTTTAAAAATAAATTCTATTGAGTCGAGATAAGGAGTAACATAAATTTGTACAAAATAGCATTTTTTAAAAGGATTTGAATGATATGTCATTTTAGAAAGCGGGTCCTGGCAACAAATGCTATTTGGGAGTGAGTACCTCTCAAAAAATGTTCGCTCACACAGGGAGCGCTTCACACATTGCGCTGTGTATATGTGGCACACGGACACATCGCCAAACCTACTGTGACAGGAAATCATCCACTTCGTCTCAAAATGATTGTTTATTTTCAACATGTAGCCAACTATCTATGTCGCTGATATACAGTGACAGGCAGAACAATTTAATGCGTTTCCACTCGACGCTCAAAAGGTACAATTAAGCTAACTATCCACCAGTTGCCATTTATACAACAGAGTAATAGCTTTGCATTCACGTTAAAAGGCCCATATGCCATTTGATCTACATTTGTGAGTACCGGTAAATTGAGACAGGACGGTCATTATTTCAGTAATCAGGATCTACTTTTTTGTGACATTAATGTTTGGTTGGTGATGTGCTATGAAAGTTTTCTTATGGAAGTTTCATCCATCCATTTTCCGATCTGCTCATCCTCACAAGGGTCGCGGCGGGTGCTGCAGCCTATCCCAGCCTTCTTCGGGCAGTAGGCGGGGGACACCCTGAACCGGTTGCCGGCCAATCGTAGGCCACAGAGATACCAACAACCATTCGCGCTCACACTCACACCTCGGGTCAATTTGGAGAGCCCAATCAACCTGCCACGCAAGTTTTTGGAATGTGGGAGGAAACCTGAGTACCCGGAGAAAACCCACGCAGGCCCGGGGAGAACATGCAAACTCCACACAGGGAGGCCGGAGCTGGAATTGAACCTCTGCACTGTGAGGTCGGTGCGCTAACCACTGGTCCACCGGGTCGCCTCTCGTGGAAGTTGTCTGCCTTAATTCATTAAGTACTATGAAACAGCAGGGGCTTGCAGTCACGGCCTTCAAGGCCCTCTCTGCTGGCCCAAACTCTGTCAGACCTGCATGGTAATATTTGGATCCAACAGTCCTCTGTCTCCATTTCTGAGAAAGTGTAGTGGTTGTGCAGCCACTCATTTGTGTGTTCACAAATGATTTCAGCTTCAATTTGGGCCATACAAATATTTGCCCACTGCCTTCAGAATTGAGGGTGCTGGTGTCGAACACACTCACACCCTTGAAATCAATGTCTATTATTTTAACCAATAACATTTTTGATTCACCACCCTTCATGAATCCTCAGAGTGACGTCAGCATTTTCCCGTCCTCTGATGAGATGAAAAAGCAACAAGGGGGACATAAAACATTCCTTAAAGTCTTTTCTGCTTTAACTCCAACATCTGAGACAAAAGCTGATCTATCATGTTTGCGGTGAATCATCTGCTGTTAAAAGTCGACCACACATACCCATGAAGGTAAGCCGGACGGGGTGAGGTAGAGAGGGGTCCGAATGGAAGGAAGCAGCTCTGGGAATTCAAACCCAAAGTATTTTTTTTCTTCCTGCTTCTGCCTCGCCGCGGCATCATCATTCAGTCTGACGGTTCCCGTAAACAGCGTTCAGGAAAGCATGCCGCTGCGCATTCCTGCAGCACCTTTCATAAAACATGGAAAAAACGTCCACGCCATTTGTGTGTTTACAACAAAAAGGAGACAGCATTTTTAGCAGGTTAGCAAAGCGATTCCGTGCTCTGTCCGCTCATCTGTATGATCTTGAAATATTTGAGTAATGTTGCCAGAATGCTTTTTAAAGACCGGGCTCGGTTTTGGATGTGCCGTTTTACAGGAGTACCGCAGAAAACGTTTAAAAAAAAAAACATGACACGTTTAAGCACCACTAGGAGAGCAGAACCGGGTTCTCCAGTATTTCCAAATGTTATCCCATAGGAGACTGCAGGCAGCGTGAAAACGCGACAGTGTGGTTTTTAAGGCACAGCCAGTGGCTTGTATAAAATTCTCCAAGCTATGGACAAACATTTTATCCATGAGGAGACTGTGGGCAGAAAAATACGTTGTGGAAATGTGGAGACTACAGAGTGTAATACAGAGGTGACATGCCTACCATGAAAGGATGCAAAAATAAGTCTCAGAATTGTACAGGAAGTCGGCCATTTTTATTTGAAGAAACCATTCTGAGCGAATTGGAGCTCAAACTGCCACGAGAGAATTCACCCAAATGATGCCCAACAAACCGAAGAGCCCCGTCTTGCAATTAAGACATCAACGTCACTGATTTAAAATATAGTCCTCATTTTATTAACAGAGGCCAAATAAAACTTTTTATTTACAAAGGGGAGGCAATAAATATCTTTATAATAGTCATAAAATTATTTTTGCTTACATTTAAAAAAAAAGAAGATCATAAATGTGTGTGTGTCACATTGTTAGTAAGGTTGCCAGTAGACAGGTGAGTACACATTACTGGAGAGAGGAGGTGGCAAAGTCACTAGAGGAGTGTCCCAGTAGAAATCGCAAGACATAGAGGTCGCACATGATTCGGAAAACAAGAAACCAGGAGGTAGAGGTAGTCTTCATCACCAAAAAGAACAAAGAGTTTTTCTCCGGCAAGCCCATGAGTGCGTCTGCGATGAAGGCGTAAGACGTGGAATTGAGTTGAAACAATAAAAAAATAGAATGCTGTGTAAAGTATTGCACTCAAAGCAACACAGTCATTCCGGTGGCGCCATCCCACCTTCTTCCTCCCGTCTCCATGGCGTCCTCTTCCAGTGGAAAGTATGGCGTCCTCGTCATGGCGGGGCAACACAAACAGATTCCACTATATCCCGCTTGGCTGATTTTTACAGCGTTGCGTCACCTCCTAGCTTGACAGTCAACAAAGATGCCGTCCGTCCCCAAAAGCTTCCTGTGGTTTATCCGTGCGTATAAATAAGATTGCGGGACACGTCAAGTAGAAAAATAAAAATGTGGGGGTTTTTTTCAAGACCAGATTGTCTGTGGAGTGTTCATCCTCCTGAGTGCTGTCAATCAATCCATCCGTCCATCAAACCACCCGTCAATCAATCAGTTCCTCCTGGCTTTTAGCCGGCGGGCTCGCCGCGTGCGCTTGGCAACGGGCGTGAAGCGGAACACCTCCATCCGGTCCTCGCGGCCCTTGGGATCCCGCTTCATGAAGTGGACCTCCTGCTGCCGCTGGGTGGTGCGCGAACCCTTCTTGGGCCGGCCCTTGCGATTGAAGCCCAGGTACCAGCCTTTGTACTTGGCCGACACCAGCGCCGTGTAGTTGTTCTCCAGGAACTCCTCCACGAACACGCACTCCTGCTTCCTGCCGTCGGGCTGCCCACAATAAAAACCAAACAAAACCAAACAATGAAAAGACATTTTCAACAAATTAGAAAAGATTAAAACTGAAAAAAAAAATTGTTGCGGTTGTCCTGGGTGAGCATTTGTTCATTAAACCCCACATACGTACCAGTTCGGAATTATTGAACTTTTTCCACAGAAAAGTATCATACACACTATTGCTGCAGCGTCCAGAGGTAGAGAGAAGCGCAAAGGTGGCTTACATTTACTTCCCAAAGGTGGCTTACGTTTACTTCCATAAGCTAAGGAGGCAAGTCTTATCAAATAGGAGACTGGGCCAGCAAGAAAATTAAATGGTGACTGCGGATGGCAATACTGTGCTATGTCCAGAGGTAAGGCAAAACAACAAGGGCCTGTGTTTGCTGTATATCCAAAAGAAGATTAAGAGCAGCGAAAAAAAGAGCAAGACAGCCATGTGGAGAACAACATGAATGAAAGAGAATAGTTTATTTTTTTTTTTTTTTAATACCTTCTCTGGTAGAAAAAAAAGGATGTGGAAGGAGACTAAGTGCAGTGAAAAAAAACAGCGCTACAGCCAAGTCATAGACAAAGCATGATAACAAACAATATCAATGACAACAGTATCTGTATTTATATCTCTGGAAGGAGACAATTTTTTACCCGTAAGAAGATTAAAGAAGAGGAAGAAGAAAACACACAACATAATCATGGTAACGGAACGTGTGTTTTAAATTACTTTTGATTTCCATTGTCATTAAAACCAAGCAAAAGCTCACTGTCCATCCTTCACTTGTAGGGCTGAAACAGCTTTTGATGAATGATTGAGATGAGAAGCGGTGGGCCACAGGTGTCTTTCCCGCAATGCACCCTAACCCCAAATCTTCACCCCTCGGATATAACCTGCCATGAGCAGGTGACATAATTGCATTCCTCCTAAGTAACCATGAGCAGTGCGTGCGCATTGTGGTCATTGCGGCGGCTAATTGAGCAGTACAGTTACGTAATGGAGGAATGGGCCCAGACTTATCAAAGGGGTTTTGTTTTGAGGAGTGCGTGCCGGAGGCCACACGGTTTAAGGGCTCCCCCTCAGAAATTATTTGACGTAATTCACAGGATAACTCACCCTTCCGACAATTTTGCCCTTCTCGTTCATGCAGATGTAGTGTTGGCTTTCCTTTCCTTTGATTCGAATGTGGCTGCCAAAGGTTTCTGTCTCCACCACCAGAAGAGCTGAAAAAACACAAGAGAAAAAAACAACACATTAGGGCCACCGAATGTATGCATGTTGTGCATTCTGACAAAAATAGGACACAAATGTGCAAACCCGCCTTTGAAACAATAATAATGCTCAGTTTTAAATTGTATCCAAAAGGAGGTTGAGGGCAGACAGGAACTGGAGCCATTCAGCCATGTGGAGAATGAAACACTCAAGGGTCTGCTATGTTTTCTGAAGGGAGACAAATTTGATCTGAAATGAGACTTCTGGCAGCAAATAAATGGCGCACTGCAGCAAAGTGAGAATGAGACACTCACAAATAAGAATGGAGAAAAGCAGATTAAGGGTCCTCTGTATTTACTTCTCAGGAAAAGGAAGATTTGATCTGAAAAGAGATTAAGGCCAGCAAGACAACGGGCCACGCCACTGCAGCCAAGTGGAGAACAAGACATAATTAACAACAGTCTCCTTTACTTACAACTTAGTAAGGAGGAGTATATGATCCAAAAGGAGACTAAGGGTAACAAGTAATTGGGCCACCACAGCCAAGTGGAGAACGAGACATGTTAAAGAAATGCAAACAAAGTAGGAGCATGAGTGTTTGCTGTATTCTCTGGAAGGACATACATTTTGTCCAAAAAGGAGGCTTTAACAGCAAGAAACCACAGGACTAAAACCAAGTGGAGAATGAGACACACTAGCAACAAACGACAATGGAGGAGAACAAGGGTCTCCTCTATTTACTTCCCAGAAAGGAGGAGGATTTCATACAAAAGGCGATTAAGGGCAGCTAGGAAATGGGCCAATGCAAGCATGTGGAGAACAAGGCATCCCTAACAAAAGACAAGAAAGTAGGAGAACAAGCTTTGTGACATTTACTTCTTGGCAAGGAGACTACATTTATCTGGATGGAGATTAAGGGCAGCAAGAAAACAGGCTGTTGTGGCCAAATGTAGAAAAAGACATGCTTAAGAAATGACAATAATGGAGGGGAACGAGACTCTGCTGTATTTACTTCTCGGCAAGAAGACAGCCTTTATCTGGAAGGAGACTATGGGCAGCAAGAAAAGAGGCTGCTGTAGCCACGTGGAGAGCGTGCAGCATTATACCCCAGCATGATGCACACGTGAGGGTCTCATGAAATTTTTATAGCTGGCTATGCAAATTATACAATTGTAAAAACTACAACAAAAAACCTCAGTGGAGCTATTACAGCAGGCATATCCAGCTCCAGGCCTGGAGGGCCACTGTCCTGCCCGTTTTCCAGCTCTCCCAGCTGCAACACACCTGATTCAGATGATCAGCTCTGAAGCAGCATTACAATGTTCCTGATTATTTGAATCAGGTGTGTTGCTCTTGGGTGAGCTGGAAAACAGGCAGGACAGCGGCCCTCGAGGACCGACTTTGGACACCCCTGTAATTACGGTATTCCAAAAAGTGATTTTTT
This sequence comes from Hippocampus zosterae, assembly GCF_025434085.1. Lineage (NCBI taxonomy): Eukaryota > Metazoa > Chordata > Actinopteri > Syngnathiformes > Syngnathidae > Hippocampus > Hippocampus zosterae. The sequence goes on from NC_067451.1 coordinate 34,296,823, forward strand.
TTTTTCAACTACAACAAAGGTATGTTGCCTGTTCCTCAAATCTATCCTTATCCGGTAAACAAATCAAATATGTTATTTCTATGTATTCTAAAAAAGATATATATTAAACAAGTTTGTAGTACTGCCTATATTTTTTTACATAAATGTTGTGTAAATTGAACAGGATAAATGTTTTAGACTTCAGGTAAGACCAACAAGGTTTTAAAGCTGACACAGCAGTAATCCACTCCCAGGACGCATCCCGGTCGATGGCTCTTATTTTTTGGGACTCCCGCCCGCCCCACCTCATTCCCCTGTTAACCCCCGCAAGGTGGCCCTTTGTCTGTGGCGGGGGCCCTCCAAGCAGGGCCGCCAAACATTTGCGCAGCGGTTATGTGCCCCACCTCCCCCGCCCATACACCACCCCGCCTTCCCCCGCCAGATTAGGTTTCAAGTCTGCCTTTAGTCTGTGCTCACTCAATCAAAAAGTTAAGATGATCCATTTGTTTAACACACAGGGCGGCCATTCAGGACAGAATAGGCCCCAGGGACGGGCACCCCCCTCCCTTCACTCCACTGCTTGCCTTAGACTAAACGGGGACAAGCGGGAGGAAGAAATGAGCCTTAAATTTGGATTGCTAGGTTTTGATGCCGTCAAGATTCTTTAAGTGCTTCTCAAGATGGGATTTGCAAGCCCAAGCTCGGGGCTCTGCATATAATCAAAACATTCATAAACAGGTGCAGCCAGGTATTCACCAATGAAACAAATATAATAAGCTAAGGCTGCAACTACCATTTATTTAAATAATCGATTCATTGATTCATCCAATTGTTCCTAATGAGTGATGAATCAATAGTTTCCATCTCTTTATGAAAAAGACAGGCCATTATTTCAAATTGACAGTATCAGCGGATCAAATGCATTAACATGTTGTTGTTGTTTGGGTATGTAAATGTTGATCGTTGTTTTCAAGCATATTATTTTGATTCAACGCACCCCAAAAAAATCTGTCTGTTTTCATATCTGAGAATATCTACTGTTGAGAGGTTGAAATTCCAAGGATGTAGGCAATCGTAAGAAGGGGTTGTTTTGTTTTTAACAAAAGGCAGGCCTGTTTATTTATTTATATTACAACAAAGGATTTATCCATCCATCCATCCATTTTCCAAACCGCTTAATCCTCACTAGGGTCGCGGGGGGTGCTGGAGCCTACCCCAGCCGTCTTCGGGCAGTAGGCAGGGGACACCCTGAACTGGTTGCCAGCCAATCGCAGGGCACACAGAGACGAACGACCATGCACACTCACACTCACAGCTAGGGACAATTTTTTTGCGTGTTCAATCAGCCTGCCATGCATGTTTTCGGAACGTGGGAGGAAACCGGAGTACCCGGAGAAAACCCACGCAGGCCCAGGGAGAACATGCAAACTCCACATTGATGTGCACAGTGAAGTCGACGTGCTAACCACTGGACTACCGGGCCACCCCAAAGGATTTATTTCTTTCAACAACTTTGTCATAGTTTTGGGAGAGTAAAGGTGTCTTTTCTTGAATGAAGTATGTAATATTACAAGAATAACAGATCTTATTAACACTTATCTTTCTTTCTTTGTTAAATATCAATATTACAACATTACAACAAGATTGTGACTTTTTACCCTGCGCAAACTGTCTTTATTTTCTAAAAAAAAGACAACAACAAAAAAACATCTGACTTGATTCATGTAAATACGCAAACAAATTCATATTTTTGGAGAAAGCAACTTTAAAGTTATGAGAATGAAGTCCTCTTTTTTGGAAAAAATACGACCCGTTTTATGAGAATACATATATATATATATATATATATATATTTAATGGTAATTATTATTACACCATTATTTTATACCATTATACCATATTATACCATTATTATTATATAATGGTAATTATTGTTATTATAGTTATTAATAAATCCTATTTTTGTCACCAATATTTTTGGGGGGAATAAAAGTAAGAAGAAATCTGTATTATTTATTTATTTATTTTATATTTGAAAATTTGATTTTATTATTATTATTTATTAATTCTCCTAAGAATATGACTTTTTCCCCTGGCAAAATCCATCTTTTTTCCAGAGAAAATGCATATTTCTTCTCATAACTATGATGTTTTTTCCCTCACAATTATATGGATTTGTTTCCTGTAATATTACAATTTTTTCATGCAAAATATGCTACTTTTGGATTCCTGTTATGGGAATTTTGGTTATGATAAATTGGTATTTGGATTAAGAGGCGGGTCGTTGGAAAAATTTCTCAGTGGCCCCAAAAATTACTCACAGCAGAATAACTAATAAGAGAATAACAAATAACCAATGATCAGTGGTATTCTAATGGGCGTTTAATATTATCCCAAACGCCCCTCTCTCTTTGTCTGTGTGTATGTATAGAAACAAAGAAGACATCAAGGGAAGCTTTGGCCAAATTTAACGGGATCCTCTAGAATCGCCATCCACTGAGCTGCGCTAGTTTAGCATAATCTGGGGGCAAATCAATGCCGTCGTAGCAAGTGGCATTCAGTTGACAATAGGAGAGCACGGGGTGCTTTTATTGACAGCATGTCACGAAAAAAAAAACAATCCTGAAACGCCGTCTGAAATGAATAAAAGGGGGCAACGAGGGTCTCCTGTCGCTGCTTCTCAGTAAAGAGGCAAATTTATTTCCAATAGCAGAAAAGAAATTGGGGCACATCACCCCGGTGGACACACTAACAGCAACAGCAATGGAAGTGATCAAGGGGCTCCTGTATTTACTTCTTGGTGAGGGGACACATTTCATCTGAAAGGAGACAAAGGGTGGGAAGAAAATGGGGCGCTGCAGCCAAGTGGAAAATGAGTCAAGCTAACAATGATGAAGCAGAATGAGAGTCTTGTGTATTTCCTTCTTGGTAAGAAGACACATTTGATCCTAGAGGAGCCGAAAGGCAGAAAGAAAATGGATCACTGCAGGCAAGTGGAGAACCAGACCCACTTTTATTTGACAAATGTCTCCTGTATTTACGCCTCAGTAAGAAGGCACATGTTACTCAGAATGAGACTAAGGGCAGTAAAAAATAGAGCTGAAAACAACCAAGGTGAAAATGATCCACACAAACAATGACAATGGAGAAGTATGAGGGTCTGTTCTCTTTTCATCTCGGTAAGGAGACTGATTTTATCCAAACGGAGACTAAGGGCAGTAAAAACAAAAGTGGCACTTTAACCAAGCTGTGACTGAGATCGACTAACAAATGATGACAATGGAGAAGAACGAGAGTCTGCTGTATTTTTTCCTTGGACAGGAGACATTTTTTTTCCCAATAGGAGAATGAGGTCAGCCCCCGACACCAAAAAAAAAAAAAAAAAAAGAGAAAAAGAAGAAACTCACTCCAGCCCAGTGGAGACTCAGACTTGCTCGCAAACAATGGCAATGTAGGAAGAGGATGAGGATCTCCTGTGTTGACCTCATGGTAAAGAGAAAAAAAACAAGTGCAGCAAGAAAATAGGCTGCGGCAGCAAAGTGGAGACTGTGGAATACAACACCTCTGTATGATGTATACATTTTTGTATCAAGGCAACGTAATTCATCAATATTTGTAAATCAACTACCTTGTAGTATACTTTTATGTCATTTTTAAGGCAAGCAAAATTGCAAAGGAACTATTCTAAAACAAGAGGTCCAAATTCTAAAAGAATTGTTGTTTGCCTACAATTGGCCGCTTGCTCAAACATGATTTCATGAAGACAACCATCTTAGCAAAAGACTGAACATATTGAAAAATTTGAGCGCACGTAGCCGTATGAGCGATGTGAGGCCGGGCCACGGACACTTTTGACCCCTGCCATCTAAAAAATGGAGCATAAAGTTCTAGATTGTGGATTTTATCTCTTTAAAAGCTTTGCACATCGACCTGGGCGACGGAGAGGGCTTCTTAAAATAACAAAAACGCTAGTTTGCAAGAAGAGCAGAGCATACGTCTTCTTGGCGACCAAAGGGGAGTTGGCAGGTGCCAGGTACTGCAGCTGAACGGTTAGACGAGAGAGCGGGAGGGGGACGTGCAACTGGCAAAGTTTCCTCGCAGGGAGAAAAAAACAGGATCTGCTTCTACTCAACCTCCAACGAACAGCGAGGAAACATTTTTGAATGCGGCAATTTCCCAGAGTCAGCTGTTGGGAACTGCTAACAATTTGAGAGTGCAAGGAACCATATTTGTGAGGTGACGTTCAACCTCATTCCTACCTGGCTAAGTAATACCGTCCCACTCCTGTACTGTGGGTGATGACAATTTATTTTAGCAGACCAGTTTACTCAGTTCTTGGCTACCTGGTTAGTTTGTCAAGTTCACTAGGGAGTTTCTGAAATATATTGGCGTGTTATAGCTCGCTATGTATTCACAAGCTATTTGGCTTTTCTATTCTAGCATGCTGGTTTTCATAGATAGCTAACAAGGCTAGGTATGACATGTTTGTTCGGTACTTGACTCATCTATTTTACCAAACTGCTCAGATTTCAGCCTGCCATGCATGTTTTTGAAATGTGGGAGGAAACCGGAGGACCCAGAGAAAACCCACGCAAGCACTAGGGGAACATGGAAACGCCACACAGGAAGGCTGTAGCTGGAATTGAACCCGGTACCTGTGTGTGTGCGTGTGTTCGGTTGTGTGTGTGTGTGTGTGTGTGTGTTCGTGTGTGTGCGTGTGTGTGTGTGTGTGTGTGTGTGTGTGTGTGTGTGCGTGTGTGTGTGTGTGTGTGTGTGTGCGTGTGTGTGCGTGTGTACTGGGTTCCATTCCAGCTCCAACCTTCCTGTGTGGAATTTGCATGTTCTCCCCGGGCCTGCGTGGATTTTCTCCGATTTCTCCGGCTTCCTCCCACATTCCAAAAACACGCATGGCAGGCTGATTGAACACTCAAAATTGTCCCGAGGTGTGAGTGTGAGCATGGTTGGTTGTTCATCTCTGTGTGCCCTGCGATTGGCTGGCAACCGGTTCAGGGTGTCCCCCCGCCTACTGCCCGAAGAGGGCTGGGATGGGCTCCAGCACCCCCACGACCCTTGTGAGGATAAGCAGATCGGAAAATGGATGGATGGATGTACTGTATATATATTTCTATATATATACAGTATATAAATACCTGTATATATTCATTCATTCATTCATCTTCCGTACCGCTTGATCCTCACTAGGGTCGCGGGGGGTGCTGGAGCCCATCCCAGCCGTCTCCGGGCAGTAGGCGGGGGACACCCTGAATCGGTTGCCAGCCAATCACAGGGCACACATAGACGAACAACCATCCACGCTCACACTCACACCTAGGGACAATTTAGAGTGTTCAATCAGCCTGCCATGCATATTTTTGGAATGTGGGAGGAAACCGGAGCACCCGGAGAAAACCCACGCAGGCCCGGGGAGAATATGCAAACTCCGCACAGGGAGGCCGCAGCTGGAATCGAACCCGGTACCTCTGCACTGTGAAGCCGATGTGCTAACCACTGGACTACCGGGCCGCCCTCCTGTTAATATTCCAATATTTATTACATCTTCTTTCACAAGGTAGTTCATTTTTTTGAAACGTAATGGTATCTATGTTAAAGCAGCACCAAAGCACATTGCTAATCTATAGCAGCTATTTGGATCTGTCAACAAACCTAACATACTGTGTATTGCTTTATCGAAACACTGAATACAATGTCATCAAAGCGCACTCAAGAGAAAAAATGTATACAATATCAGTAAATATGACCTCAAATGAACTGTCATAAAAGGGAACCCACAAACACTAAAATAGACATGTGTATCAGATAGTGTGAGGTGTGGCTGAGATGCACAGGAATTCTCCCATACCATACTTGCCCCCATCATCTCCATTGGCGTTGACCTTCTTTCCGAGGATCTGCACGTGCTTGCCCGTGGTCCTGCTGTACAGCTGGTAGATGCGGACCTGCTTGCGACTCACGTCGTCTGGGTTCCTTGTGTGGTTCTCGATGTAGAAACGAAAGTCGGGGCTCTGCTGCGACTCCTGAAGTCGGGACAAGGAAGGATTTAGGGATACAGGCTATGGCTTGAAACAACATACTTTTTTTTTTTTTTACAAAAATCTGAACTCCAATTTTAATATATTTCCCCTTGATTTAACAGATATATTTATTCTTGGCATTAACTTGCATGAACTTCCACAAAGACAAAATAAAGGGTCTTTTTTCTGTCATTCAAAAAACAATGTCACAATGAAAGTTTTCGGTTTGTGAGCAGGAATTTAAGTTTCTACTTGCTTCACTGAAAAATAGAATGTCGAGGGATCATAAAAGTCTGATCCAGGCCATGTTGTCAATGCAAGTAGTGCACCTTGGCAACAGAAATTGTTTCGAAATAATAAAACAAAAAAGCTGTTTTCCTCCGAAAACACTATTTTATTTCTAAAATAATATGATGGAAGAAAAAAAAACGTCCTCAGCAGATGCAAGTAGTGCACATTGGCAACAGAAATTGTTTCGAAAAAATAAAACAAAAAAGCTGTTTTCCTCCCAAAACACTATTTTATTTCCAAAATAATATGATGGAAGAAAAAAAAAAAACGTCCTCAGCAGAAAACTCCAATTAATCAAAAAACTTGATGAATTGTCCAGCCCGAGCACAAATGTTTTTCAAACGAGCCAGGAAAAAAGGAGGCACGTGTGGGAGTTTAATGCTTTCGTGACTTTTTACAAGCTGCCAACTGCTGGATGTGTTGACGAAGTTTGGAAAAAAAAAAACCTGGAGCAACAACATGCGGTCTCATGCTGCACCTGCGGGCCATGTGGATTTACCTGCATTTCTCTACCACTAGCAATTATACACCTGAAGTTACACTATTATCAAACAAATATCTGCCCGCGGGGCCGAGCAGACTTTATAAATTAGTGGAAGCTAGTAGCGGTGGCCAAAGTACTGTCAGTTTAAAAAAAAAAAAAGGTCAGTTTGTCAAAATGAAAATGAATAGACTCTGAAATGTACTTGAGTATAAAAGTAAGATGGACTTCTACTGTCAATTATGTACAATAGCTGGAAACAGTACAAAAAGTCAGGAGTAAATACTAAAAAATGGACTGAAGTACAGTAGCAAAAGTATTTGTATTTCAGGCATCCAGCACAGAAATCCTATTTTCAAAAAATCCCCAAAATCGCCTCTGAAAGCTTCATCTGTCTGATGTTTGTTTATGAATGACGAGTCATCTTCAACGCGGCGTAAAAACGAGGACATTTGTTGACTTATTTTGCTGAATTTTGTCAGAAGCGGGAGCACGTGAGGAAACGTATACTTTCGGAAGCCCTGGAATCTGCGGTGGGACCTGGTTTCCACAGCTGTGCGCCGGCTCTAATTGCACGGTAATGGCTCTTTACGTGGCAACTCTCAGGTGGCTAATTACATACGCATTACATACCCTGAGCTCTTGTTGTTCTAACCCAGGACAATTGATGACATCCAGCAAAAGCTATGGGAAATATGGCAGCCATACCAGAACTAGTCCGTAAAAGTCAGGATGGGGGGGGGGGGGGGGGTTGGTGTAAGACTCTCACGAGTTTGAAATAGATAGATACGTAGAAAAAAACTCCTCCATAATGTTCCTTACTGCTGTAAAACAAGAAGAAGTATCAAATATTATAAAAACTATAAAAAATAAAAGTCAACTGATTGCTTTAATATTGTTATGACAATAGTAAAGCAGAGTATAGAATATGTATTGCAACCTTTCACGCACATATGCAACCTGTCATTCAAAGCTGGTATCTTTCCATCAAAAATGAAAATTGCTAAAGTTATTAAGCTATAAAAGTGGAGAAAGACATCTGTTTACAAATTATAGACCAATATCACTACTACCACAATTTTCAAAAATATTAGAAAAACTAATTTCTCGCAGACTTGATAGCTTTATACAAAAGCATGCGCTGTTAAGTAAGAAACAATATGGCTTCAGGGGAAAACGGACCACCTCAATGGCAGTTATGGAGTTTGTGGAAGCAATAGCCACTAATATAGACAACAAAGAACTTACTGTTGGGGTTTTCCTAGATCTAAAAAAAGCTTTTGACACAATAGATCACAGTATATTATTGAAAAAACTAGAAAGATATGGCATTAGAGGTGTAGCTTATAAATGGATAAAAAGTTATTTAGAAAACAGATATCAGTACGTGCAGCTCAACAATAAAAAAACGAATCGACTCAAACTCACTCACGGAGTTCCTCAGGGGTCAGTGCTTGGTCCAAAACTATTCATCTTATATATAAACGATATCTGCAAGGTCTCAAAACAATTTAAATATGTCCTATTTGCTGATGATACAACTTTCTACTGTTCTGGAAAAAATCTGAAACAGCTCCTGACAACCGTAGAAAACGAGTTAAACAAATTAAAAAACTGGTTCGACAGAAATAAATTGTCACTTAACCTGAAAAAATTGAAGTTAATTGTTTTTGGCAAAAGACCAATCAAACACCAAGCTAAAATTATGGTAAACTCAATTGAGATAGAAAGACCGTATGAAACCAAGTTTCTCGGATTAGTAATAGACTCAAAACTATGTTGGAAGCCACATATCGATAATGTAAAAAGAAAAATAGCCAAAACCATAGGGATCCTCTACAAAGCCAAGGAAGTACTAAATAAGAGATCTTTGTACACATTATATCCTTCATTATTATTACCATATATGACCTACTGTGTGGAAATATGGGGAAATGCCTGCAAAACAAACACACTCCCTATTCTAAAACGACAAAAAAAAGCAATTCGAATTATCAATAGATCAAAATATACCGAACCCACAAATCCACTATTTATCAAATAAAATACGATGAAATTTTATGACCTGGTTGACTTTAAAATCGCTCAATTAATGTAATGTAAATGAAAGGTCTGAACCAAAGAAGAAAATAATCCATCCATCCATCCATCCATTTTCTGATCCGCTTTATCCTCACAAGGGTCCAGGAGCATGCTGGAGCCTATCCCAGCTGTCTTCAGCAGTAGGTGGGGTCCACCCCAAAATGGTTCCCAGTCGCAAGGCACACATTGACGAGCAACCATTCACATTCAGAATCACATCTAGGGGCAATCCAAAGTGTTCCATTAACCTACCATGCATGTTTTTGGTATGTGGGTGGAAACAGGATTACCCAGAGAAAACCCACTCAGGCATGAGGAGAACATGCAAACTCCACACACAAAGGCCAGAGCCAGAGTCAAACCCTGCACCTCTGAACTGTGAGGTGGATGGGCTAACCAGTTAACACCATGCCATGCCATGCCAAAATAACCATATACTGTACTTATTTTTTTCCAGTGCAAAGATCTCTCTAGCATAGAAATTACCATTCAATGATGGCACAAAACGGCTAAACAAGTAACCAATGTCAAGAACTTATTTTGTGTATTTATTTATTTTTTTACATAAATCGACTCACTTAAAATTGTTATTTTATTGAGGTACAATGTTTCTTTGTCATTGCCCAGCTGAATTTCTTTTTAGGCCCACTCATGTTGTAGTAGAGGGCAGGATAACTGTTTGCGCAAATAAGACATTTCTGCCAACTAGTGTTGAATGGTGATGTTACAACTTTAAACTACCGTTGACTTTTGCACATTCACAACCATTCACATATTGTTTCTTTTCTTATTTAAAAATATTTTTTCTTACATTATATTTTCTCTCCCCATTTCCTGCATTTTTTGGGTGAAAATATCAATTACATTTCTAGCTGCATTATTCAATAATTTTGGCGGATTGCAAACCAAAAAACATTCAAAATAACCCCGCCATCCCCAAATAAAAATGTTAAAAGGAAAAAAAATATACGACATAATTCTGTAGTTAAATGCAAATTATTTCGTGAGTTCCCAAGCTTCAGCTCTTGGCCCCCAGTTTAAGAACTACTGGTATCAAGCATATTAAACATATCCAAGAGTCTCTCTTGCAAAGACAGATCAGCATCATCTCTCATCAACCCTCTTAAAGTGAAGCTTGAAGGTTAGAAAAAAAAGTAGCCTGCTGAGGGATTTATCTCCCATCTGGCCATCTCCAAACAAACACAAAAGTGTGTTTTGGTGCAAAGTTGCACTTCTTGTCACGGGAAAGGCAAAAGTGGCTAACACGGCTGAGCGGCGACGCTTTTTATCAGACTGCCGTCGTCTCCGCGACTCCCCCCGCTCCCGACTCTCGGTCTTCAAAGAACGCTTGAAAGACGATACTTTGGCGACTTCAAAAGGTGGAAGTGATTGGTCGCATCCATCTCCACATTAACGCTTTGACACCAGCGTGTGCGCGGGGTCACGAGCACGCGCTGACGTGTAAAGAAGACGAGCGCGCTATGCATCACAATGTGACAATTTCTGGCAGGACGTACAAATCACAAACAGGGAGTTGAATGGCAAAATTCTAACCTATCTAATGTCGGCTCAGTGTCCATTGAGCATCGCGGACAGCGATTTGACAGCGCACCTGCGCCGCGGGACAAATCGATCTTGATTTTCGTAGTAGGACAGGGCTCACTGTGCATATTGGCCAATTTGGTCTAACGCAAAGAAATACTTTCAGATGTATGTGAACAGTTTGCATCAAACCCTCTGATTCGTCTTTTTGAAAAGGTTTGAACGACATTTTAGTAAACCGTCATGTCAGAGTGAACCCTTTTTCCAGCTTTGGTCGCTATTGTCCTGCATTGGGTAATGTTGCCGAATCTGGCCTTCCTCTCACATTGATGAATTATTCTGTTGAAGTTTCATTCCGCAAACAATATGAATCAGAATACCATGTTTAGACTGGCGCTGGCACATAAGTATTTTTAGGGGGAAAAAAAAGTGAAAAAATGGGCACATTCTCAAAGTTTTGGAGAATGTCTTTGCCATGTCCTTTTTTTTGGGGGGGGGATAAAATGTAAAATCTGTTTATGGAGGGAAAAATCGGTTTAGATTTTAAGTCCGACAACCAATTTTTCATGATCTGCCTTTTTCCGAAAATATGTCTGTGAGCGAGACGTTCTGAATACCCCTTCCACATTTGAGTTTTTTTTATTTGGAAGCTAGGCTGGGAGAAGATCGGCCATTTTCAACAGCTGTGAAGGTGCATGCCGAGCGGGACAACAAATGCTAATTAACAAAGTTAGCCCAGCTCTGTTGCGATCTCTCGGAGGAAGGTGCAATCCAGAATGAGATTCAAACTCAGAACCTCTCGACTGTGAGGCAGACCAAACCACTACCCTCACTGTGCTGCCCACATGATGATGTGTGTTACTGTAAATGCAGGTTTGCATTAAAACATAGCATGTTGTGGCTTGTTTGTTTGAATGTCACAGGTCCTAACTCGGCGTGGGAGAAGTCCACCACCAGGGTGGGGGTGGGTGGGGGCAAGGGGAGTCGTGTATGTGTATGCGTGTGTGTGTCGGGGGGAGGGGGGGGGTCAAATAAAAGCGTTGTAGTACACTGCCGTTCTTCCAACGCAGACCGAGCGAGTCATTAGGTGCGCAGACGCCTGCTAGTGCTTACGGTTCAAAGTGAGACGCCGCTCGTAAAACAGGAGAAAAAAAAAACAAGCAACTCCCCTTGAAAAAAAAAAAAAGCTAAGCATCTGTTCAAAGAGGAGCTGCTAACCCCCCCCCTCCATTTTGGAATATCTGTAAAACACAAGGCACGTTGCTAATTGAAGTGAACATACAAGCCATGACACACTTTTAATTGTCACACGCCTTAAATGAGATTTGCAAGTGTGTTCAACATCAACTAGTGCTCATTTTACGTCCGCTCGTAACTGAGTCTGTGGTCATCCTAATGGGTGCCATGCTTGCCCAAACGTACTCAAGATCATTATTAGAATTATTATTATCATACGTTCATAACGTTCACATGTAAGTACAACGGGCAGGTCAAAGGTGAAGCTGCATTTATTTTGAGGCGGGGGGGCCGCTGCATGTTTTTAACCTCCTGTTTAGTTTGTTTCTTGCTATGCCAAAAATGTTCATGTGTCAATGTGACCTGCTGCTTGTTTGGTTATAAATCTAATATTAATATTCTCATAAAAATACAATGAAAAAAAATTTAAATGAGACATTTGTCAAACATATTCTTTGTTTGAGTTGATATGGGTCAATTTGACCTACTGCGTTTTTAGTGGGGAAAAAATTATATTCAAAAATAATATGATATACTGTATACATATCATCGTAAGATGAAAATAACAAAAATATCAATATTTATTTCTATGAATTTCTTTTTTTGTTTGTTTTAACAGCCTTCAACTTTTGAAAGGGGCCATTGTGATCTGCTGCATGTTTATTCATAAAATCTATAGTACTTAACTTTAATAGGTGTACATTTACATAAATTAAAAATAAATATACACAAAAATGCCATTTTTCTTTTACTTGTAAAAAGATTTTACATACACTATAGACACAATAAAAAAACAAAAACAAATGCAGCTTTTTTTGTACATAGACATATTTAAAAGAAAAAACAAAAAGTCGGGTCCCTTTCTTTTACATTTGAAAAATATGTTTTAACTAAAAGAAGACAGACTAAAAGAAGAGTATTACATTTTAAAAATACTTAAAATATTCAAACTTTTGAAATGGACAATTGTGACCTGCTGCAAATATAAGTTATTCAAACAATGTACTTTTTTAAAAACATAAACACAAATAATAAAAACCAAAAATACATTTCTTCTTTTACATGTTTCAAATATTGTTATATCTACTTTTAAATGTTTTTTCAAAGGCCTTACCTCACATTTTTCAAATACATATTTAGTCCTAAAATCAATATTAAAAATAATTTAGATATTCATCTAAACTGCTGAGTTTATGCTGACTGAAACTAGACTGGCTTTCAGAAAGAAAAACAAACAATATTGATCCTGGATCACACGTCGATATTTTCACAACTGCTTTTTTTTTTTTAACATGATTGACTCGATACTGTATGTTCATCATTGGACAGACCAATTATTTTTCACTTATATGAAGTTTTTCCACATACATCACGGTGTATAGCAGATACTATCACTATACGTTAATTATCATGCAGTTGATATATTGTGATACTGTCAGTATCTTTCATAAAACATTGCTAGGTTTCATGATGCATTGTTGTCTTTCTTTCAACATCATGATTTTACACAATTGCTGCACTGTATTGTGATCCTATGGCAATGAGTAGATAAAAAAAATCTCGATATTACAATATCACATGCTGATAATCGATTTTTACACAATCCGTGTATCGCAATACTATTGATATTGTCTTCATCAGTATTATGGCCATGCATGCTATACTGTATATATTGCTAGGTATTGCTAGGACCCAACTGGGTTCCCCACCCTCAGTTTGGGAAACCTGCATGAAAGGCACACCCGTGAAGTCTCCTTACTCAAAGTTTGCTCAGTAATTTCTAGTAAGTTTCTAGTAAACATTGTATCTATTAAAAAAAGTGATTAACAACCCCCCCAACCCCCACCTCAAAGAAACAATCAGAATTAAGCACTTTTTCTTTGCTGCCTTACTGCAGCTTTTGGGCCAATTAAAAGTTGTCATTGCAGCATCAGAACTTTATCTTGGAAATGTCCATTTAGTGGTCAGTTACACATGTTTAACTGGCGTTGGGGAAACAATTTCAACAAAACATTATTTCGGTATCATTTCTATTTTTGTGCAATACATTTGAGCATAAGCAGCTTGGATGATGGATGGATGTTTGAATTTTATCATTATTGAGGTACAGCCCCTCCCACTCCCTTATATTGAGCTGCAGTCTTATTCTTCAAACTGTAGACAATGTTAATAAAGCTTGAACTTTCTTTTTTCAAACAGTACATTTGTTAAGCAGCCTCCAGTTCAGTTGTATTTAAAGCACCTTTTACAACCGTTAACATTCCTCTAACTTTTAAGTGCAATACGTTACATCGAATCATTTAAGAACACGTTTTCATATAGTTTCCCACTGCCTCCTTCCTCTCGTTCATTTTTTTATTTTTATTTTTATTTTAAACGACTGTATTTTGATGGTGGTAATGATTGTGGTGCTTGGTGCACCCACTGCAACAGCGAATGAAAGGGGCGCCTACCTGTAGCTGAAAGTAGAGGACCAGGAAATGTAAACACCTGAGTGGAAACACACAAAAAGACAAGTGAATGCAATTCCACGAGATGGAAGCGTTTTTAGCGACTTCTTTTGGAAAGAATGCGGATTGTTTTTGAGGTGGAGGTGTTGGGGAAAGAGTGGGGTGGGGGAAGCACTTACAGGTAAAAGAACCTGGAAGGCAGCGGCGACATCTTGACACCTGCTTCCGCTCGACCGACAGAGGAAAGAAGGCGGGGGTGGCTGGAGAGGGCGGCTGGGCACCGCCACCACCGCCGCCGCCTTCCCGGAGCTCCGACGCGGCCCCTCCGTGCGCCTTTACGCACACGGCTCCGGCGAGGAGACGCTTCTCGCGGCGGCGGAGTCCGACGGCAACACGCTCACCCGAGGCAACATGAGGCGCTTCCTTGTCGACGATTTATCCAGATGATTAATCAAATTGCAACACAATCCCACCCTTCCGAATGATATCCTCTCCCGAGAAGAAGAAATAAATCACAAGTTCCCAAAGTGTACCTGAAGAGGGGCAGTTCTACACCTTGCACGGGCCATTTGTCTTTTGGAAAATTCTGCGAGTGAGAGTGACGTGTGTTGAAAAATCGTCCTTCCACCTGACTGGCACTGATAAATATTCTGATCGGAAAGAAGAAATCCAAAGGCGGCTGTCAGCGGTCTGAGCTGCGCGTCTGCGGCTGCATGTTGGGCCACTGTGAGGCTTTTTGCTCGCTGGTGGGTGGAAACATGTCAGCGGTTTGCACCTGATAGGGTAATCCCACGGACCATCAGCATGCACGGGCTTCCCCTCGCGCAGCCCCCCAACACTCCCACCTCCACCACCCCCAAACATCGCCAGTCTTCTTTGCGTCGGTTTACATTTTTTTCCTCGCTGCAAGTACAGATATTCATTTATGAGACACCATCAATGATATAAGGCGTCTTTTTTAAACAGTCAACATCGTGGGTTTTTTTTTCAATTGATCTTGAATCGTAAAAAAAAAAAAGATTATAAATAGGAAATATGTGCATTTGTCAAAAAGATATATTCAAAACAAAAAGAAAACACGGCATTTTTTAAATTTAGATATGTAAAAAATAAATAGACTAAACATGAAATGTTTCATGTTGTTTGCTGTCTTTTAAGAATATTTAAAAATGGCCATAATCTACTGAAACTTTATCACATTAATATTAATTTAAGAAAATAATAGAAAGCATTGTGCTATTTATTGATCCCCAATGTTATTTTACTAATGTATTATTTTTGTGTTTTTAACATTTTGTTAGCTATTAACATCGATATATGGTCGGCTTTGTTTGTCGTTTTAGTCTCAAATGTATTTATTTTTCAATTTAAAAAAACTGCATTTTGTAATTTTTGTAAAAATATTCCATGTTAAACATTCCTTTGCTGCCTGTTTTTCAGTTGCACTCGTTATACAGTTATAGTTAAAACATACAGTTTCATTTCGTAAAGCTGTAGTTGTGCCTTTTCAAAACGATATTTATATTAGTTTTTAATTAGCACATTTAAAATATGCATATTTGATCACTTATGTTTTTAATGTGTTTTTTAATATATATATTGTATGTATTTCCCCCCCCCCCCCCCCGCCCACGTGCACTTTTTGTTTTTCCTTCATGAGCGTTTCTAACCCTTTGACCAATGCAGTATTCCAGTATCATCTGTATAATCACGATTGCGTTGCTCCCCGCCTGACAGAAACGAAACCGTCCTCTCGTCTGCTTGTTATTTGTGCTTTGGAGAAGCTCGCCGCTTTGTGGATTGGCGCGCACCTTCGCCAGACAGCATTCAAATGCAGCCCCCGCCTCCTCACCCAGCCTCTTTATTTCAATAACGTGCTATAACTTACCCGACATTTAAATGAAAGAGAGGTGCGAATCTGTTTACAAGCGCGTCGGAGCTGGCAGCTCGGAAAGTGCATCCCCATGCTGCCATTAAAAAAAAAAGACGAAAAAAAGAAAAAGGAGAAAAGGCTTTGTGGTCGGCCTTAATTGTGCCATTAAAACTGGATCCTCAGCATTCCGGCCCCGTTCATATTCCAAATCATTCTAAATGATGACATACGTCACTTCCCGTGGCGCGGGGGGTGCTGGAGCCTATCCCGGCTGTCTTCGGGTAGTAGGCGGAGGACACCCTGAACCGGTTGCTAGCCAATCGCAGGGCACACATAGACAAACAGCTATCCGCGCTCATACTCACATCTAGGGACAATTTAGAGTGTTCAATCAGCACACTATGCATGTTTTTGGAATGTGGGAGGACACCCGAGTACCCGGAGAAAACCCATGCAGGCCCGCAGAGAACATGCTAACTCCACACAGGGAAGCCGGAGCTGGAATTGAACCTGGTACCTCTGCACTGTGAGGTTGACATGCTAACCACACCACTGGTTCACTGGGCAAATGGTCAAAAATGCTCCGTAAATAAAGTTCAGATGTTCTCGTAGGCTTTTGGATTTTTTTATGTATATATCATAAGCATTTTGCCTTTGAATAGGGGTGTCTAGATTTTTATGTCAACCGTAAGACAAATTCACTTTACATGAGTATGTTTTTCTGTTTTAGTGTAACAAAAGTTTGCTTAAATGACGTATGTGTCATGTCAATTTTTTTGTTTTTGCAGTGTCACCCTTTCATCTTCCTACCCTTCATTTTCTTTTCTTGTGTGCCACGTGGACTGCAGAAGGAAAATAGCTTTAAAGCTAGTACCCTACATCGTACCTGAGAAGTAAAAAAACTAAGCGACTTAATAATTGCCCTTGGAATCGACGATTTCCAAAAATGGTAGCTAAATACCAACAAAGTGGAGGTGGGTCAGCGTGACAGACTGGATCGTGTTTGACCTGAATAGAAATTTTTGATATTTCCAATGTCAGACAGTCAAAGTCAAAGTTGGAGGGCGCAATTAGCATGAACAAGACATTTGGATCCAAATCGTACGATAAAACGCGTTCCGGTCCAGCAATTTGCCAGTGGACACTTCAGAATCGGGAAAAATGGTTGACAGTGTCTGGGAACTAGAGGAAGATGATGAGGAGGAAGAGGACAGGGAGGGTGGGGGGACTCAAGAGTTGGGATAAGGTTACCCTGCTGAGATTAGCCCACAAGAGTGGAGAAAAACAATATACAGTAGCTAGCTAAGCGTTTTGCTTTAGTTGGGATGCCATTGAACAGCACTAAGTCAATTTTGCTGCCATCTGTACTTGAGGCATTATTTCAACTTTTAACTGCCGGCATTTGAAAATGGACATCTGTTTAGTCTACACCATACTTTGGCCAAATAGGCAGTATTTTTTGTTTTTTTTAATCACCATCCGTGGTTGACAACGGAATGTAAAATAAAGACTAAAATACTGTATCAAAATTTTCATTGATTGATTGATTTTTATTAAATGTACAGTAGTTTGTATACGGTTGTGGTTGTTTTTAAAGTGCTCTAGAAGTAAAGTTGAGTCGGAGGGAGATTTAGCAATGATGGAAACAGATTTAGAGAAGCAAGATAAAATACATTTCTTGAAGTTGACGGGACAAATGTTCGCCACCCAATTCAAAAACAACACAAAACAAAACTGTTAGGGAGGGGCCAGCCAGGCAGCCTCCTCAGCCAGGGTGCTCTGCACCTCACACCTGAGACTCATCAGCTCATCACCCACCTGTTGTCCATCTGCTCGTTTGGACTGGTACAAATTGACTCACAGACCATTCCGTCACCACCCCCGTGGACTCTGTTGCGGTCTCCTGCAGCGGCTTGTTCCTTGTGTGGTCATTTCCTTGTGGACTCCTCGAGCTTCTCCCTGAGTGATTTTGTGAAGACTCTTAAATAAACTATGCAAAGTGTTGGCTTCCACGATACCTGCCTGTTGTCGTGCTATCCATCCAAACCCTAACAAAAACAGAACAAACAAGGTGTCTTACTTCAGTTACCATGAGCTAATTTTTAGTTTTTCTTGGTATCAGTTCAGAAGGTTCGTAAAACCAAAGGAACACATTGTTTTGACGTAAGTCAATGCAATGCTAGCTAGCGCTTGCTAACATGGAACAACACCTAATATGGAACATGTAACGTGATTTTTCTTTTTTTTTTGTACGAATTTGAAAACATTGTGTTTAGATACACGTCTGTATTCTAACTAGAAATGAAGCACTTTAAGTAATGTAAAAAAAAAAGCTGTAAAAATAACATTCATACTTACATTGAGCAGGCCTGTCCTGTACTGTTTAAGGCTGATTAAAAACTCATTTTAAGTCAGTAGAGAAGTACAAATTTCATCACTCACATAGTACTTTGCATATTGGTTTGAAAACTCCGCCTAAATATCGTTAGTCTAATAGCATAATTGCCCAAGTCCTTTTCAACTCACTGTCACAACATCAATCAAAACCACTGTTGTGCTTGAATTGAAGAAACAAAAATGGGCTCATGTTTGCAGAATTTCTTGTGTTATTTCTTAATTTGTGAAACACATTTAAAAATGCCTTGGACACTTATGCAATTAGGCTAATGACGTAAAAGATATAATAACAACGATTCACAGTTTTGTGTGTCAAGTTTTCAATCAAATAATTCTTTTAATAAAGCATTTGAATCAGTATTTATTTTTATTTTTTTACACAAGTATCTCTACTTTTATTTTCTGAGTACACACGACGAGTACTTTTGCAACCCTTGCCAATGAAAGGGTTTTATCGCTCCAGACTGTGTGCGACATTCGCAGTTTCGGGTGGCAACGAAACGAAACGAACCCGGGTGCCACAAAAAAGAGAGGGAGTGGAATCTGTTTTTTTTTCACCTTTCAAGCATTTGAATTTGAACCTTGCTCGTGCAGCAGTGCGTGTCTGTCCACGGCGACGGGGACTGTGGGAATGGCGGCGGCGACTTCTCATTGAAGCTCAGGGAGGAGGCGTTCGAGGGCAGGCGGGTGTACGGGTGGCTTGGAGTGCTCGGTGGGTTCAAAGGGCCCCGAGGAGGCATTTTAGGCCTGACAAAAGAACTTGGCAGATCAGTAAGTGAAGCCCAATGTAGTACATTAGTGTCAGAACCCCCTCTGCGTCCCTCCCACTTTGCACTTTCATCTCTGACATGGACATATTGACTGAAAGGAAGGGAGGGGCGTTGAGGGAAGAGGGAAGGGAGCAAGGGGTGCTGGGGGGAATTGTCCCATTCAATGCCCAAGGTGAGGCAACTCGGACGAGCCACCCAGAAACCTTGAAGGAAAAACCACCGACGTGTGAAGCCCCACACGGGACGGCCTTCTTCCTCTGATCTTGCCGGAATCAGCTTCACCCCATTAGCCCAAAACCCCCAACACAGCCCCCCCATTCCCACCCCAACACAAACTCCGACCCTGACTTCCCTTTTCACACCATTGGCCATGCGCTCCTGTGGGCTACTGAGCAATCGTGGCGAGGTCGCGACACCTTGAGGGTGCCAGAGAGAGGAGGTGGGGGGGAGGGGCGGGCGCCACTCACCAGCTACCTCAGCGACCTTTCAAGTATTACCTGAAGAAGAAGGGGGCGGCGAAGGGGGGGGCTGTGTTTCAGTAATTTGTCCCCCGTCACACGTTGTTTGCATGGAGTCATTAAGGACCATTTAAGTTTCGCCCTTGAAGGGTGTAGGGGGTGCCTTGCTGAGGGAGGGGGGGGGGGGTGAAAGGTGAAAATTAAAAGCTTCACTCCTGCACAAATCATCACTGCGGCACAGGCACAAGGTGTTTTCAGTGACTTTCAGACGCTGGTTTAAGCCTTTCATTTTTGCACATATTTGACTTCATTTTATCAATTTTGTTGAAAGACTTGAAGCCAAACATTATGACGCTCAACAACCTTAGATCGCGAGGGATAAAACTCGACTGAAGGATCTGCTGAATTGAGCTTTTGTTGATGCTTAGGTCCAGTGTAACCCTCTGGATGGAATTTCCTCTGCTTAGAGCAAACGGCCTGCTCTAGGAGTTTAGTGTTTTCATCACTGCTGGTAGTAGTGCAACTTCTGCTTTGTGGTTTGCCAAACACAGATCCCGTTTGGAGAAACTTCCCATGGAGAGCATCAAATGGGAAATCTGGGCCTGTTTAGCTCAACACAACGTCATTCAGCTGTTGCATGAAGGGTAACGGGTGGATAAACAAGTTAATGGTACATTTTTATGCTCCACCATGTTAGTTGGAGATTGATGTAAATATCACGTTATTTATCCAGAAGGGGGTTTGTCTCTTTAGCACAGTAGTTGTGACACTGGTATAAAAGCAACGTTTTGATACAAAGAAGTCAGACACATACTCGAAAAGAAGTTCTCCATCATAGATGAGCTCTGGTAAGACGACGCCATTTTATAGCGCATGGATGACAGTGTGACTATGTATTCATAGGGCACGCCCAGATCGGACGAAAGTCGGCTATTCTGATGGAACTGTTTATGTGTCGCTCGGCGGATTGGAAAAAGCAATCGACCACCTATGTGAATCTGATTCGGATTCAGTATTTTTATTCGGATTGGGAATTTTAGATAGAGCCTTTTTATTCCGTTTGGACGTTCACATTGATTCTAATGGGAATATGTGGCTCCATTTTAGGGATGACCAAAGATACATTATTTGTATCCAACACCTAATCATTTTCACAGCAATTAACTGAAACTGGATAATCGTGAGGCCCACCTGCTGATCTCTTAGGGCTAAGATATCAAATTCAAGGCCCTCATTTGATGTGGCCCGGCAAAGCAAATTGACTGGGTATCAATTTCATGTTGCTTGCTAAAATAGCCAAAACTGTCTTCAATTATAAAAATGTTGAACCTTGTTTGAAATGACTGTTCATTTTATTTTGTTTTCCCGGTATCTTATTTTGAAAAACAAAAAAAATATTTTTACACATGTTTGAGACCGCGCAAGAATAACTGAAAACAAATTTCTCAGGAGCATTTCTTTTGGGATATTTTTTTCTTTTTCAAGACTTCAGGAATAATGCTATCAGGCTAACGAAATCCTTTAACACAGCCACAGTCCACCCCCACCATTCACTGTGGATATGAACCGAGCCGCGGCTTGAAGAGTAAAAAAAAAAAAAACGCCAGTAAGTGACTGATTGGTGCATCCACATTTGCATTTACTTCAGTCGCCTGTTCAAAAGTAACAATCACGCCTGCTAAGTCGCCGTCCAGTGGGGAGTTGATCGCTTTCCCAAAACTGTAAAGTTCAAACTCCTCTCACTTCAAACATCCAATTGGAAGACCACGCGAAACTCTTCTCACTCGCTGGGATTGTTTAGCCATTGCCTAATGCCGAGCCACTGCCAAAATGTGTCACGGTGCAACAATTGTCCCTCAGACCGGTTGTGGCGCCTCTTTGACAGATACTGTAAATGTCACCACCCTTGGACAAGCAAACGTCTCGTGTCTTGTTCTCAGACGATCGTGAAACAATATTACGATGACATAACAGGGCCGGGTGGATTGTTGGTGAAAGTTTTTGGCAGAAGTGGTTGAAAAGAAGAAGAAAAAAAACTGAGATTCGATACTCAAGCACAAGTACAGAAGCATGGATGAAAACAGACGGTCACAAAAGTGAACAGCAGGTGTACCCATTAAACTCCTTCATGTAAAGTAAAAAAAGGAACGGGTCCAGTCTCAGATGTACTGCAAAGGGTAAAAATGAACAGTATTTGCACTATACTTCCCAGCACAGTTTTTTTTTTGGGGGGGGGGGGGAGTAAAAATATATCAGCGAATGGAGAAAGCCCCGGAATTGTGTTGTGAGGGGGGAGTGGCAAAAAGAGGGCTTGCCGCTTTGATTGCGACACGACATAAAATTGTTACGAGACTGAACAAGCGGGCAAAGAAGCATTGGCCAGGCTTTCAGCAAAGGTGCGATTATTTGACAAACCCTAAAAACAACACCTCGGTGCCCCGCTGTATTCCTCCTCAACGGGCTTGATGGATGGCGCTTTACAAGGCTCATTAACGGCACAAAGGCCCAGAGTCAATTAAAAATCGGCTGGGAAACAGCTTTGAAAAGGTGATGCGACGGAATCAAAAGGATCTGGAAGCCCACCCGAGAGCGTGACCCCCCCGACGCACCCTCGTAATTTGATGAGGACTTTGATTGTGAGTCGCCACCTTCATGTCGGGGGGTGAGAAGTACTAAGTGAGTGATCAAAGACAAAGTCTGTCACGCTAATGTTTTTCTACTTATTGTGTGTCAGAGTGGCGTGTCATCAGGTGCATGTGGGCCCGTTGTTGTTGTCTCATGGATGCCAAGGATGGGCTTGGTTTCAACCTTGGCTAGAGATGTTTAGATCAGTCGATTTGGGATTCTCAGTATTATTACAAACAGTCTAGATCAAGACAGTGAGGCGGTGAGACCGAGTCTAGACCAAGATTTGCAGGAATAGAGAATGAGTCAAGACCAGGACCGAGGGATTTGAGACCAAGTCAAGAACAAGACTTGCGGGAATAAATGCAAGTCGAGTCAAGAACAGGACTGACAGTTGGGTCAAGACCAAGATTGACAGATTTTGTGTAACTGATAGCAAGTCGAGCTCTTCAGGAGCCTGATCAGGTGTTTTGGACGAGGGAAATGTCTAAAACAGGCCCTCAAGGACTGGAGTTGGGCACCTGACCTTTAGGTGGGTTCGACTGAGTCAAGACGAAGACATAAAGGAGCCGAGATCAAGTCAAGAAAAATACTGAGGGATTTAGTCCAAGTGAAGACCAATATATTAGAGAGTGGACACCAAGGCAAAACCAAGGGCCCCAATTTCGTGCCCACTGCAAGTTTAATGCAAATCACAGTGTAATTGTGCACAAGGGTGGAGTTTTCTTTCTTTTGGTATTTTGCGACATTAGCGGAGATTGACGAGGGCGTTTGCGCATGCAAAGTACATTTAACATTAGCTGCAAGAAGGTCTTCGCTTGCTAATGATGTAGAGTTGCCCGCCTTGGACTTTGAGACCGCCTTCCACCAATGATTGTGCACCCCGTCCGTGTGTGCCCAAGTTAGACAATCGATTCCAAAAAGAGAGAGGGAAAAAAAAACATAATCATGAAAAATGGACTTGAAACCACTGACTGGCAATCACTCATATATTTTGTTTGGATTCAGATGTTTTTAATATAGATGTAAGAGTTAAATGAACTAAAATTACTTGAAATGCAAAGTAGTTTCATTCAGAATCAGAATCGCCTTTATTGTCATTGTATACCATACAACGAAACTCCTTAGTGCATTTTGTAAAAAAATAAAATAAAATAACGGTTTAATAAATACAAAACTCAACAGCAGCAGTAGTGGTAGTGTGGAGTGAGGCTTATATTGCACGCAGGGCTTGCAAAGGACAAAATCAAAAATTTGATAAGGGAAATCTTTTGGGGGTAACAATCTATTTGTTGTGTGTGTGTGTGTGTGCGTGTGTGTGTGTGTGTGTGTGTGCGTGTGTGGGTGTGTGTGTGTGTGTGAGAGAGAGAGAGAGAGAGAGATAGAGAGAGACAGAGAGAGAGAGAGAGAATAAATCATGAGGCCTCTGTGTCTTAATGTGAGTTAAAATACGGTTGATTCCAAGACCACAAGACCAGACCCCCAAAAGTGGCTTTGAGACAGCCCTTCAGTACGAAAACCTAATTTTCGATTTCAATTGTTTTGTTTTGTTTTTTTTTGGGTTTTATTAAACGGGGTGATTAGGTACTAATACGCCAAATTATGGAGCACCCGGGAGATGATGTGACCCAAATCTCGTTCTTCCAACAGGGCTTTGTAGCTTCAGAAAGAGAAAGGAATGGCCAAAACGCAAAATAACGTTAATGGTCATGAGAAGCACTTGATGCGCCGCGTTGCCATTGGACCTTTTGGGTCAAGAAAATGTTCCAGAGTGGTTGGAGTGGAGTTCCCTCCTTGAGCCGCCTCTCCTGGCGTAAGCTAGCCCCAACCTGCACTTCCACTCATCCTAATCGCTGAGCCCAATCCATTCCCCTGTCTAGCACCTCTTCAGAGTCCGCTCGCCCCCTTTGTTCTGACAATACACAAACGACCATTCAAATGGAGGCGCTCTGTAATCAGCGAAATACTAGCCTCAGGGCTTTTTAGACTAGGGGAGCAAGAAAAAAAAGGAAGGGATGAGTGCAACGGAGAAAAAGAGAGAGAAAATCCATCCGTAACCAATGGACTCGAACTACCTGTCTGTTTTTTTTAGCAGCAGATGTGATTTGGGAATAGAAGGGAAAAATATTCCACTCCAGATGTACAATGTGAAGGTTGGATGGTATCTCTGCACACTGGAGGGGGGTGGGGGGTTGCTTTGATAAAACTCGTTTTTGCCGATGACATCAGAGGTTCTCAAACTTTTTAGGTCCAGGGTATTATTTCCAACGATTCCCCATCATAACCCTAACACCATTGAATAAAATAAGCGTGTGTACACATAGGAATTAAAAAGATGGTTACATTGGTCATAATTCATAATGTGACAGTGAACATATTTCTCGTTGAAAAAAATATGTTCACTGGGATCATATTGACCGGGCCTACACCCATGGGGCCCGGCCGGGCTCAGCCCGAAGAGGTAACGTGGGTCCCCCTTCTCATGGTCTCACCACCCGTGGGAGGGGTCAAAGGGGTCGGGTGCAATGCGAGCTGGGCGGCAGCCAAAGGCGGGGACCCTGGCGGTCCGATCCTCGGCTGCAAAAGCTAGCTCTTGGGACATGGAATGTCACCTCTCTGGCAGGGAAGGAGCCCGAACTGGTGTGTGAGGCAGAGAAGTTCCGACTGGATATAGTCGGACTTGCCTCCACACACAGCCTGGGTTCTGGTACCAGTCCTCTCGAGAGGGGTTGGACTCTCTTTCACTCTGGAGTTGCTCACGGTGAGAGGCGCAGAGCAGGTGTGGGCATACTTATTGCCCCCCGGCTCAGTGCCTGTACATTGGGGTTCACACCGGTGGACGAGAGGGTTGCATCCCTCCGCCTGCGGGTGGGGGGACGGGTCCTGACTGTTGTTTGTGCATATGCACCAAACAGCAGCTCAGCATACCCACCCTTTTTGGAGTCCTTGGAGGGTGTGCTGGAGAGTACTCCTGCTGGGGACTCCCTTGTTCTGCTGGGGGACTTCAATGCTCACGTGGGCAATGACAGTGAGACCTGGAGGGGCGTGATTGGGAGGAACGGCCCCCCCGATCTGAACCCGAGTGGTGTTTTGTTATTGGACTTCTGTGCTCGTCACGGCTTGTCCATAACGAACACCTTGTTCAAACATAAGGGTGTCCATATGTGCACTTGGCACCAGGACACCCTAGGTCGCAGTTCGATGATCGACTATGTTGTTGTATCATCGGATTTGCGGCCGCATGTTCTGGACACTCGGGTGAAGAGAGGGTCGGAGCTGTCAACTGATCACCACCTGGTGGTGAGTAGGCTCCGATGGTTGGGGAAGATGCCGGTCCGTCCTGGCAGACCCAAACGTATAGTGAGGGTTTGTTGGGAGCGTCTGGCGGAATCCCCTGTCAGAAGGAGTTTCAACTCCCACCTTCGACAGAGCTTTTCCCATGTTCCGGGGGAGGCGGGGGAATGAGCCCGAGTGGACCATGTTCCGTGCCTCTATTGTTGAGGCGGCCAATCTGAGTTGTGGCCGTAAGGTGGTTGGTGCCTGTCGTGGCGGCAACCCCCGTACTCGCTGGTGGACACCAGCAGTAAGGGATGCCGTCAAGCTGAAGAAGGAGTCCTATCAAGCCTTTATGGCCTGTGGGACCCCAGAGGCAGCTGACGGGTACCGACTGGCCAAGCGGAACGCAGCTTCGGTGGTCGCCGAGGCAAAAACCCGAGCATGGGAAGAGTTCGGTGAGGCCATGGAAGCCGACTTCCGGACGGCTTCGAGGAAATTCTGGTCCACCATCCGACGTCTCAGGAGGGGGAAGCAGTGCACCACGAACACTGTGTACAGTGGGGATGGGGCGCTGCTGACTTCGACTCGGGACGTTGTGAGAACCGGTGGGCAGAGTACTTCGAAGACCTCCTCAACTCCACCAACATGCCTTCCTTGGAGGAAGCAGAGCCTGGGGACTCTGAGGTGGGCTCTCCTATCTCTGTGGTTGAAGTCACCGATGTGGTTAAAAAGCTCCTCGGTGGCAAGGCCCCAGGGGTGGATGAGATCCGCCCAGAGTTCCTCAAGGTTCTGGATGTTGTGGGGCTGTCCTGGTTGACACGCCTCTGCAACATCGCGTGGTCAACGGGGAGAGTGCCTCTGGATTGGCAGACCGGTGGTAGTCCCTCTTTTTAAAAGGGGGGACCGGAGGGTGTGTTCCAACTACAGAGGGATCACACTCCTCAGCCTCCCTGGTAAGGTCTATTCAGGGGTGCTGGAGAGGAGGGTCCGTCAGGAAGTCGAGCCTCAGATTGAGGAGGAACAGTGTGGTTTTCGTCCCGGCCGTGGAACAGTGGACCAGCTCTACACCCTTGGCAGGGTTCTTGAGGGTATGTGGGAATTCGCCCAACCAGTCTACATGTGTTTTGTGGACTTGGAGAAGGCGTTTGACCGTGTCCCTCGGGGAGTTCTGTGGGGGGTGCTTCGTGGGTATGGAGTACCGAACCCCCTGATACGGGCTGTTCGGTCACTATACCACCGATGTCAGAGTTTGGTCCGCATTGCCGGCAGTAAGTCGGAATCGTTTCCAGTGAGGGTAGGACTCCGCCAAGGCTGCCCTTTGTCACCGATTCTGTTCATAACCTTCATGGACAGAATCTCTAGGCGCAGCGAAGCGTTGAGGGGGTCCGTTTTGGTGGCCTCAGTATTGCATCCCTGCTTTTTGCAGATGATGTGGTGCTGTTGGCTCCTTCAAACAGGGCTCTCCAACTCTCACTGGAGCGTTTCGCAGCCGAGTGTGAAGCGGTTGGGATGAAAATCAGCACCTCCAAATCTGAAACCATGGTCCTCAGTCGGAAAAGGGTGGAGTGCCCCCTCCAGGTCGGGGGGGAGATCTTGCCCCAAGTGGAGGAGTTTAAGTATCTTGGGGTCTTGTTCACGAGTGAGGGCAGGAGGGAGCGAGAGATCGACAGGCGGATCGGTGCAGCGTCTGCTGTGATGCGGACGTTGTATCGGTCTGTCGTGGTGAAGAAGGAGCTGAGCCAAAGGGCGAAGCTCTCAATTTACCAGTCGATCTACGTTCCAACCCTCATCTATGGTCACGAGCTATGGGTCGTGACCGAAAGAACGAGATCCCGGATACAAGCGGCCGAAATGAGTTTTCTCCGCAGGGTGTCCGGGCTCTCCCTTAGAGATAAGGTGAGAAGCTCGGTCATCCGGGAGGGGCTCCGAGTCGAGCCGCTTCTCCTCCACATCGAGAGGAGCCAGATGAGGTGGCTTGGGCATCTGATTCGGATGCCTCCTGAACGCCTCCCTGGTGAGGTGTTCCGGGCATGTCCCACCGGGAGGAGACCCCGAGGAAGACCCAGGACACGCTGGAGAGACTATGTCACACAGCTGGCCTGGGAACGCCTCGGGATCCCCCGGGGAGAGCTGGAAGAAGTAGCTAGGGAGAGGGAAGTCTGGGCTTCCCTGCTAAAGCTGTTGCCCCCGCGACCCGGCCCCGGATAAGCGGTAGAAGATGGATGGATGGATGGATGGATGGATCATATTGAGCGTTTTTGTAAAATAATGGACAAAAGTCCAACAGTCATCCACAGTTTTGTGGAGCGGGCCGGAGAATTTTGGTTGTTGTATTCTGTAGCTTCAAGATGAATGCAACATTTTCTTCCCATGACTCTTAGGAGATACCAAATGGAAATTTACCACCCCCACCCCGCACTTTCCTTTTAATAAAGAGCACATGACCCAAATGGTGATAAAGAGACCGCTTATCATTTGGTCGTGATCCAGATCTGCAGGTGTGTCGTACGTCCAAATTCAAATTGGCTCTTGGATGAGGTCCGTTCTCGACTCAATTAACTTAACAATTAAACACTGATTCTAGTTGTAGTTGTACTTGGCTGACATTTTGTGTGTAGCTCAGGTGTGACGCAAGGCGGGATTTTTCTAAAAAGTGATCTGAAGCCTTTTTTTTTAAATAAAAACAATCTGCAGGCGGTGCCAGCAAGTTTGGAAGAGCTATGGAAGGTGTACATAGTCTTTTGTTGAACAAATTCTAATGTTTGAGTTGAAAAAAAATCGACACATTAGAAGGGTCAATGCAGGAGTAGCTGAGGCAACCAAGCGAGGCCATAAATCAAGCAAAAGCTCGGCCGAGTGTTGTAGCTGGTCAGGAAATGCATGATGATGATGTGTGGGCCTTGTTTTTGTCACGTCCCGTGTTTGCCAGCAGGGGGCGGGCTTTCTCTCCGCCGCCTGCACACCTGTTACTCATTTGTGAGTGATTACTATGCCTTTATTGGGACGCTCTGGCAGTCTACTCACTGCCGGAGAATTCCACGCCGCGCCAATACTCTCTCGCTCAAATTCCTATTCAGATTATTCGTTGCCTCTTAGCCTTGTGGCTGTTATTACGCGCCATTGTTCCTCTTGCATATGAAATTTATATAATTGACTAATCAGACCTTCCTTGCCATTTGTTTTCCGCAAGCGTTTTCTGTTGTTCTCTTTATTCTATCTCTGGTCCTTATTTTGACCAGGGTTTTTTGTTATTCTCCCTGTCGGGTATTTTGTGTTCGTTATTAAAGACTCCTTTTGTTCTCTGACAAAATCTCCTTTTGTGTCTGCTATTTCGGGGATCCATTTCCTTATTTTGTTGTGCACGAAGCGATCATTCTATCGCTTCAGGCACAACGTGACAGTTTTGCTCTTTTATAAAATAGCCCTCCTCCATGCTCACTCCTCTCCGGTAAGTGTTTCGATATTTTAAATCATGATGACATCGAGCCATGGGAGTAAGCATAGTAAGTGTTGGGGTATTTAAATTCAGAGATGCATTTAAAATGATGCTTTGCTTTTTTTTTTTTTTTGTCGATCTTATGAATCCATCTTAAGGTATAAAGCATTATTTGAATGAGCGTCTCCTTTGAACGAACTGAGCGACTAGCCGCGCGTCAAAGCAAGCATGAACAGTCATCTCATCGACTTAAGAGCGGGGCTCCAATCAAGGGGGACCACATGCGACGAGCACAAGAGCTCCACAGAGCTCGGGGGCTTCGAGTCATTACAGATTTGAGCTTTTTGAAGTTCAGCGACTGACAAATTACCTTGTTGCGCCGGACTTCTTGGAGTGAGCTATGTCTTTCAAATATCTGGTAAAAGTAGTGCCCGGGGCGACTTTGGAAACTGAGATGAGATGAATATGCTTTCGGTTTAGGCAAAGCTTTGTTTTTGTGGGAGAAATCGGAATGGAAA
Organism: Hippocampus zosterae; assembly: GCF_025434085.1. NCBI lineage: Eukaryota > Metazoa > Chordata > Actinopteri > Syngnathiformes > Syngnathidae > Hippocampus > Hippocampus zosterae. Next base: position 34,326,269 of record NC_067451.1, read on the forward strand.
TTAAATGCGAGGCATTACAGACTAATCATCTTGTCTCGACAAAGCCAGCGCATCCAGTGTTTGGTCGCTTCATGAAATGATATTGAGTGACCGAGTGTAAATAATGTCAAAATGCATATATTGTACACTACTTGCAAAAGGTTCAGGGTCGGGGTATGTGGCTTTTGCGTGAAATTTCGGACAAAACAAAAAAAGCTGTTCTGGTTCGAATTTGATCATGAAAAGACTTTCCACGAAAGAATCATTTAGCCTTCTGTTAGCCTACAGGTCATTAGCCTACATAATTAGCATAATTGCCCATGTCATTTTTGGGCCGCGTTTCTGTATGACAGGAGAAAACAAAACACATTTTACAGATAGTGTCAGAGAGTCATGTTTCGGTTTGTGACCAACAGGTGGCACTGTAGGGCTCTCCCTGCAGCTGCACACCTGTTGGTCGTTACGTAATTAGCTGTATAAAAGGACTCCCTGCCGACCACTCATTGTTTGTTGCTGTCACTGTTTCTGGTTTTTGCTTCAGCTATGGTTTTTGTTTGTTACTTTGGATTCTTTTTGTTTTCGTGACTTTGTTTTTTCTGGATTTAGTTTCTCTGTGTTATAATACAATTCGTCAAGTACAACCAGCTTCTCCCGCTTTCCTGCTTTTTGGGGTCCACCACCCCCTCGCAACGTGACATAGAGGATTTCACTTGTGAACTGAACCGATACTTTGCCGATAACCATTTTGTTTATGAAGCGAGGGGCCGCTGCACTTTCACCCAGCATTTTGTTAGCCTCATAGCATAAGTGCCGGCTATGGTCAGGTCAGTTTTGGAAAACAAGAAAAAAACCCAAGAACAAGAAGAGTCTAGTTACCTCGATTCAACCTTTTATCCGGAAATGTAGACAGACATAAAGAAAAAAAAGAATTTGAGAAAGTGCATCGATATTTTTGAAAAGAAGTTCAAAATGGCAAATATGGTATGAGGCTAACAATTTTCCAATTTTTACAGAAATGTCTTTTTGTCGTTGTAACTTTACAACCAACATTAACTTTAAAACTGCAGATACAGTATGTTACATCCAAATGTGGGTTACGTTGCCACCTCAGGGAACGTAAATCTGTCTTAAATCCAAAACTCGCGGTCGATGTCGTTGATGGCTAGTTCTGCTACCACACTGCCTTGCATTTTCCACTCAGCGATTTTCTATACGCTAATCCTCATTAGATTCGCGGGTGCGCTGCAGCCTATGCCAACAAACGTAAAATGTATCTAAAATGCATGTTTTTGGATTGCGGGAGGCTGACGGAGCATTCCGAAAAACATGCAAACGCTACATGGGAAGGATATGATCTCCGGACCTCAGCACTATGCTGCCCCAAGAAATAACCTGATCTGCAGTGGGAACGGCTCACAACCCCATTTTTTAAAAGATTTCAGCTCAAAATCATGACTTCTGGAAATAAAGGGACCGGTTGTCATTCCATCTCTGCATTAGCGCATGTCCATAGGACGGCGATGCCTGTGCATTCCTGCGCTGCTGACATCTGTGTGTTTTAATGCTCACCAATAAGGTGAAAAACATAACTCGCCCGTCACAACATGCAGAGACATGCAGTTGTGACCTCCTTTCGCAGATTTGTTAGTCAAAACGCACCCCCCTCCCCACCCCTTCCCCTTTCCCCAAACTTGAGTCACCCTCAAAAAGTTCTGGAGAGGGGGAAAAGCTGGGAGTTTGTGCTGTGAGGAATGTGCCTCACATCTTTGCCATAGCAGCCGGCGAGGTAATGCGCTCGCATGTTGGCGCTTGTCGAGGTGTGCGTGCCTCCCTCTTCTGTATTAATACGCAAGCGTGCGCTCCTATTGCTGTTGTACCCACTGGGCTGTGTTTTACTGTGCCGGGAGGTTTTTTTTTTCTTCTTTAGTTTACGGGAAGACGTGATGATGAAGTCGCTCTCCATCTATTCCCCCCACATGCCTGTTCCATTGAAGTGTTCCCAAATCTTGAGACCAACAGACACACACACACACACACGCGCGCACGCACACACACACACACACACACACCATTTTATCCCCCCCATGCTTTCAAGTAATGTTTGTACAAGGACACTGTCTGCTGTCAATAGGGCTGAGCACAATTCTGCAAGGACTCAAATAGAGTTGCGAATTGGCCGTTAAAAACGAATGGTGAATCAGAAATTTCGGATTGGAGTGAGAAAGAATAATAGCATATTGTCGCATGTAAGTGTCACAGGAATGTTTGAATGTCAACGCGTGTGACATCTGCACGTATTGTATGTGGCAGGTACATGGCGTCGTGTGTCTTTGCCTTTGTCATGACTTTGCTGTTGACCTCTGACGCTGTCCTCGCAACAGACGAAATGATCTTGCAAACTTGGATGTGGGCCGGAGAGATGAACTCTCCTAGGTTAGCGTAGCGCAGGCCAGCTAGTTCATCATATTTCCCCTTGATAATGTACAACTCTTGGGTGGCAGTGCAGATTTAAGTTTCCACCTGACTCGTCAAATTCCGAGAAAAGCATACAATTCCATAAGAAAATTATTTCATGCCTTTGAGATACAGTATGCATGTGTGTGTGTGTGTGTGTGTGTGTGTGTATTGCAGACGTGGTTTACCAGACACAGAATCAGGCTCCTTCCATGGCCATCTCAGTCCCCAGACCTCAACCCCATTGAAAACCTGTGGAGGGGGCTAAAGAGGAGCGTGCAGAGGAGAGGACCCTGGCCACTGGATGATTTTGAGGGATTGTTCAAAGAGGAATAATGGAAGAGCCCTCTTTTTTGTATTCTCCCATCTTGTGAAATGTAGGAGAAGATTAGGTGCTGTTTTTTAGGCAATGGGGGAGGGGGGAGTTACAAAGTATTCACAGGGCTTATAATTGTGTCATACATGATTTGACATAAAATAATTATTTCTTAATGTGGGATTAACCCCCCACCCCATTGAATAAATGCACTTGAATTAAAGGTTGGATTTTCCTCTCTTTTGAATTTGAGGTCTTTATTATTAAAAAAACAAACAAAAAAACAACCCTGCCTGAATTTATTAGAGGCTGAAAATGCACATTTTACTGGGGTGCCAATAGTTTTGGAGGGCAGTGTATATACAAGGAGCATCCTCAAACAGGAGCTGCTGTCAACACAGTTCACGCCCGGACACTCACACGGACTGGCCAATGCCACTCCACCGGGCTCCGCCTCTTAAAGGCACATATCTCAAATGAAGCCATTACAATAAGTACATTATTTTCTGCACATTTACCGCTTGTATTTTTTTGTTTTTGTTTTCAAAGATGCTGACAATGTGTTTAACAACACCAAGTATAAAGTTTTTCATTTGCATGTACACCCCGTGCATGGAGGGAATTAGTTGAATCCAGTCAGAAACAGAAGAAAATGTCGGCCGATGACGGCTTCCCTTCGCGCTAATGTAAACATACCAGCGTGATCACTTTTTTTCCCCCTCGGGGCAAAGCCTTTGTTCCATTTTGAAAGCTTCTGTGAGAAGCTGAAATGTTCCCCTCTTTCTCTCTCCCTCTCTCGCTGGTTTATTTTCGCTGGTATCCAGGTGATGCGCCTGCCTGTCACATCAAGCGCAGACGGCCTTATTTCCTTTGAGCAAAGGTCAAAACAATCGACACGGGAGGGATGGGAGCGTGCGGGAGCGGAGGCGGAGGGCTTTTACAGACCACACACTTGAAGTGTGACACGTCAAGCCGCACAGCGCCATTGAAGTCTGTGGATTTGGGACGAGAATGTTTCCCCATAGACACCTTCATAATCCGAATGCCAATCAAAGATTACCACGTGCACCGTTTTTTTTTTTTTCCGGCCACAGGAGGGTTCTTTTTTGTCAATATACTTTCACCGAAATACTTTTTATACCAGCATGACACTCAAAACATTGGCTGGACGGTTGCGAAAGCTTTTAGGATGCCGAGAGTACATTTTCATGTGAAAAATCAAATGGAAGGCGCCCTGCTATTGGATTGCAGAGTTTCCACTGTTGGGCAAATCAAAGTAAGACGTCACCGCCACTGGGGGCCGCCAAAGTGTAAACTTGGCCGGTAATTCAAAAAGGATTCGCTGACCACCCCCACCCAACACATCTGCGTGTCCGTGTTTGAAGGGCAAACGGCAAGTTGTGTTCCAGTCCGCTGCAACATCTCAACAACACTTAGCAGCGTTACAGTACTGACCACATGTCAGAACCACAGAATTATAATAAGGTCGTGTTAACACATGTTGACAGCACCTGCTGTTGTGCAGCCTGTTTTTCCAGGATGAGACGCACAGATGTTTTAAAATGAGGACTCAACTATCTTTTTAGGTCAATAAAAAAAAGAGGACAACAATGTAGATGCTTGCAGACTTTAAATACGAATTACAGTCAGGCCTCGGTTTTCGAACGTCCCTGTTTTTGACCAAATCGGTTTTCGACCAGAAAATTCGAGATTTTTCCGCTTTATATTACGACCGAAAATCAGTTTTTGACGAAACTGAGCAAACCTGAATATGCCAATTGACTCCTCTCGGCTTCCTTACACGAGGAAGTGACACTTCTTTGAGTAGCGTTCATTGTGAGCAGACGTGTTTGTTGTGATTTACGCAAATGTTATTTCTGCATAGTGTAATCACGGGCTCATAAAATAGTTTCGGATTTCGAACAAATCGCTTTTCGAACCACCTTCTGGAATGGATTATGGTCAAAAACCGAGGTATGACTGTACTTAATTGGGATTCAAAGGTCATGTATGAAGTATATTTGGCCAACCATCTTTTGAGTAATACTAAAACTATTTCAAGCATAGGCGGCCCTGTGGTCCAGTGGTTAGCTCGTCGACCTCACAGTGCAGAGATACCAGGTTCGAGTTCAGCTCCGGCCTCCCTGTGTGGAGTTTGCATGTTCTCCCCGGGCTTGCGTGGGTTTTCTCCGGGTACTCCGGTTTCCTCCTACTTTCCAAAAACACGCATGGTAAGTTCATGGATCACTCCAAATTGTCCCTAGGTGTGAGTGTGAGCGCGGATGGTTGTTCGTCTGTCCATGCCCTGCGATTGGTTGGCAACCGGTTCAGGGTCCCCCGCCTACTGCCCGATGATGGCTGGGATAGGGTCCAGCACCCCCTGCGACCCTTGTGAGGATTAAGCGGATCAGAACATGGATGGATGGATGGATAATTCAAGCATAATTTTGTTCGTTTTCTTAACGCACCGCACCCAGGTTCATAGTTATACGCAGAGCAACACGTTCAATGACGAAAATGCTTTTGTTCAGCAACCTCTGGCGAGTGACGTCATTTACAGAATGTCGAGTCGCCCGCCAGCCATTGTAATGCAATCTTGGTTGTCCCGTTCACTGCTCTTTGCCATTGCGATCCAGTTATTTGGCGAAATTCCTCGGCACCGTGTGCCGATGCACTGTTCACATTCAGGAAAACACTTGGTTGAGCGGCCAAAAGAGTAGAATAGGGCACGTTAATGGACAAGAAAATTGGAACCATACAGTGTCGTCCACACAAAGCGAATGAATTTTACGCCGGAGTCGAGGAGCGTTCTCTTGTTACAAGCACTTCGAAGACCTCTGTTTTCTCAACCAGATTTGCAGAAAAGGTAGGTGTCATAATCAATGAATAAGTCTGAATCGAACACAACAGCCAAAGTATTAGACGTGTAACCCTGTGCGAAAACATTCAAACTACATGAATGCATGGATGGAATCCTCTTTTTACAATTACTATTTCTCCACATATCATGTGTGGAGTGGCTGAGAACTACCTTAGCAGTGACACTGTAGGAAACCAATCCACTCTGACTCGTGCTCTCACTTCTCACGGGAATACACGGACCAAGTAGGCAATCTCGTCGTGCGCAATTTACAGCACGGCAAACAATAACGCTAGGCAAATCACCGCAGCCTATATAGTTTACCGTTCCTCCAATCCCGATGGGTCTCGTCTCAACTCCATGTCACAACATTTTACACATCCTGAGCATCGGGCTCGTACATGTATGATCCAAAATACATCTTGCCAACAACCTCCACTCTTCAAACAGCTGGAGCCCCTCAGATAAGGTTGATATGTCACTTTCCAAATCGATTTCTGACTGGCTTTGGACTCTTTTTGTTGTCTTCAAGTGACGTCACACTTCCGGGTATGTCGCTCGCCAGGATCTCATTGCGGGAAAATGATTGCTTTGTCAAATTTACGCATTAGAAATGACCTTTTCATGCTTTATTGAATGTATTTTCTTTAATTACTTGCTGATTGAACACTCAAAATTGTCCCTAGGTGTGAGTGTGAGCGCGGATGGTTGTTCGTCTCTGTGTGCCCTGCGATTGGCTGGCAATCGGTTCAGGGTGTCCCCCGCCTACTGCCCGAAGACGGCTGGGATAGGCTCCAGCCCCGCGACCCTAGTGAGGATAAAAGCGGTTCGGAAAATGAATGAATGAATGAATACTTGTGAAAATATTTCATTTGGGATTTTCGAAAATGACTTCATGACGTTTAGAGTGGAAAATTGATTTATAAACTTATAAACAGAAAAAGTTGTTCCAATTTCTGTCCACAGATCATGTGTTTAATCCCACTACAGTAGTTCTTTAACGAAGTGTGAGCGAGCCTTTTCTCCCTAGTTATGTAACAATAGGTCAAATTAAATAATAACAGCCACCCACTCCAAGCATTCCCTGCCCATGACTTAACTGGCAAGGCTGGGTGAAGATGCAGACCACTTTTAAGCTATCAAACTGCCTAAAGGACCGACACATCCGAACGTCCAACGCAGCTGCATTCAATGTGTGTTTCTGAAGTACTGCCTCCATGAGTGAAAAAAACTTTTACTGTAGCAGCATTCACTTATTTTTCGCTCTCATACTGGACTCTGTTCTTGCAAGCAGTCAGGGTTGAGGCTCCTCAGTCGTCATGGCAACAAAAGGCACGAAGTACATGGCAACAAGTTTACTGGCACCGCAGTATATGAGGCAGAGTACAGCTGCTCATCTACATTTTATATATATATATACTGTATATATATATATATATATATATATATATATATATATACACACACACACACACACACACACACACAGTCAAACCTCGGTTTTCGAACATCTCGGTTCTCGACCAATTCGGTTTTCGACCAAATATTTCGAGTTTTTTATGCCTCGGATGACGAACAAATTTCGGTTCTCGAACAAACCGAGCACACTTGAATGCACCATTTGACTCCTCCCGCCTTCCTTCCACGAGGTGGACCTCGGGTAAACGAAGAAGTGACGCTTCCTCGTGTTGCTTTCCATTGTGAGCAGACGTGTTCAGTAAACATTTTTATTTTTAAAAAAGTGTCGTTTCGGTTTTCGAACAGCCTTCTGGAACAGATTATGGATGAAAACCGAGGTTTGACTGAATATACAGTATATATATATATATATATACCACCTACGAAGATGGTGGAGAATGACAGCGCGAAGATCCTGTGGGACTTCCAGATCCAGACTGACAAGATGGTAATGGCGAACCAACCAGATATCGTGATCATAGACAAAGGGCAGAGGAAATCCGTTGTAGTGGATGTAGCGGATCCAAATGATGGAATCATCAGAAAGACGGAACACGAGAAACTCGAGAAATACCAATGGCTCAGAGAGGAGCTGGAGAGAGCCTGGAAGGTAAAGGTGACAGTCGTGCCTGTGGTGGTTGGAGCACTCGGGGCAGTGACCGCCAAACTAGATGTGGTTGCAACAGATCCCGGGAACAACATCGGACATCTCAGTCCAGAAATGTGCATGCAGATCTATCTATATATAGTATACCATTTCATATTTACTTTTGAGCCGGGGGAAAAAAAAAAGTCACCTAAGTCAACATAAAATGTCACCGGCATCATGTTACACATCTACACAGACAATTCTGTTCTCGCCAAAACTCCTTTGTTCATAGTCCAACTCCTCATGGCCATTTCACAGTCTATTAGCATCTTGTATTGGTTACTGTTCATAGTCAGGACTCAAACCGTGTCTCCTATCTCTAAAGTCGTGCTACCCACTCCCAACTACCCACTGACTGGATTTAAATCCATCTGATTACTTGATTAATTGATGGAACAATCAATGATGAATCGATTCAAACTGCAATGAAAACTCTTCACCATAAGTCCATTTCAGGTACCACTTCTGTATCTTTTAAATCAGACGTCATTCTGCGTAATTAATAAACAAGGATTCACATATTCCCTCGTGTTGTGAAATAACAACAGGCTACGGGGAGTATCAAAAATGGAATTATAAAAATGCAGGCAGGGCCTTTGCGAGTAGAGGCATTCTGACGGTGCTTCTCACATTCCCAAAAGACATACTGAACGAACAGAGTGAGATGAGGTTGCATAATGCGCACCTTGAATTCATTGAAAAGAATGCCTGCTCGTTTGAGACGCGTACGCTGACACATCCAGGACGCCTGAGGAGAAGCATGCAAACTGTGACGTTTTTGGCCGGAGCCTTTTGTAGCCTAATTGATACTAGTTGCTACAAGCTGTGCTAACAATGGAGGTTAGCTGCTTTGAATCCTTTGCCAGTCCTCCAACGGGCTCACTTTGTGTTGCTACATTTCTGTAGATTGTAAGGTCATGAGGTTCAGTCAAGTGGGTCTGCAGTCAAAGCAGTCACTTGTATTCTTTGAATAAAAAAATAATAATACTGTAGATAGATAGAGTGGACAAGTACTCGCTTAATTAGCTATTCAAGGCTCAAACAAATTCCAGGAGGAGATAAAAGCCATGAACACGCTGAGTCAAGACAGTGACAAGTCAAACTTAGTGTCAATAAAGAGTAGGATTTTACCATATCAGGCAAGCAGAGAGTGGGACACCATCCATTAAAGGACATTTATTGACCTCCAATTTGTTTGGTTTTCAACACAATTTTTCCCTTTTCAACCCTGGAGAACCCACAGGGTCAAATTTGGCCCCTATAAATTCTGCTCTTCAAATGCTACCCTTAAATCCCAAAGGGTCAAATTTGGCCCTTATCCTAAATTAGGATTAATGCATAGAATATTTGAAAAAACATATATTTTGGTGTTCAGTGAACATAAAGCAGTTATTTAATGTATAATTCATCATTTTCCAAAGAAGAAAAGGGTTCTTGGGTTCTCCGGGGTTAAAAAAACAAAAATAAAATACAGTAAATCCCCTAAGGACAGAAACCACCACAAAAACAAACAAAAAACTTGGGTAGGCTATTTGCCATCACCCTATTTTTTTTTTAATAAGTGCCAATGTTAATAGTTTTAACCACACCAATACCACAAACTATGATGCCCAAAAAGTTTTAGATTATTTCAAACTCATATTACAATGTTACCCTTAAAAAGGCATGGCTTAAATGCTTGGCACGTGTAAATGCACATCTGGCGAAGACACTCTTTATCTTCCACTTACAACCCACGCTACTCTTGGATATGCAAAGCTTGTCTCCCGTCTAAGATGTATCACTTTGACATACAGGCTTGACACCAATGACTACTTTCCTATTCAGCAAGCGCTTTGCAGCCAATGCATTTTTGCTGCAATTTATGGTGTTACAGCAACAGCACAAAAACCAAGAGAATTTTTCAGCAAATAACTGAGAATAGGTTGCACAGAAAAAAAAAAATGCTGCTGTGTACAATTGCGAAACATTTATAGGCAGGAGATCACTGGAACCTAGAACTCCCCAAATTTTGCAAACACAAAAATAATTTAGGACAAGCACCCACTAAAATGTAAGACAAATGTGTACCGACCCCCATCCCCGAGACTAGTTGCACCAATTCACACCAAATTAGTAAATATGACAAGAATACAATGCAATACATCTTTATATATGTCACACTTGTCACAACAGCTGCATCTGTAACAAAGTGCTTATTGTTAACATAAAATAACAAAATATGGTCATATAACACAAGACATGGACAGTCACGCAATCGTCACTATCTCTGCATACGCTTTGTACTTTGAAGCAGTTCTAGATGAAAGAGGAGAGAATCAAAGTGTCCTTTCACCAGTAGGTCAGAGACGTCATGCTCAAAACGTGCATGACATCCCACACATCTGCTACAAGCTAAGTTGAAAAGTAAACAAGAAGCTGTAGCGTCCATTGATGGAAAAAAAGAAAGATCGGTTCACCTCTCCTGTCAATCCTGTCACGTAAATCCGCTTCAATACAAAGCGCCGACTCTCAGTTCCAAATCCGCTCCACGCCGATGGTCCGCTCTCCTCAGCTCCAGCAGCCATCCATCCAGCCACCCCAAAGCAGACTGTCCAACAACGCCGACATCTCCGCAAAATAAAACGAGGCAGTGAAAAAAAATGCTGCCCAATACCTGTGCAAAAAACAGGCGACATTCAAATAGCACCGACATTCCCCCCCATCAAAATCAGTGCTGGCACACGTGCGCTGCAGAGAAGTTGCAACTATCAGGCACAGATTCGTCTCCTTTGAGGAATGTCATGGCCAAAACGCTGAACAGCACACGATGCACAAAAGGCCAAAGCAACAACAAAAAATAAGCAGAGCTCTTGCAGATGGCTGCCAACGACGGCGCCATCTTCAAAGGGCAATGCCTGATAATGAACAGGAAGTCCGCCATCTTGTAGGGAAATTGGTCATTTCCAGGCATCATAAACTCCTCGTGTACAGTCGAGCCGATCATAACATTTGAATGACGTTTTCCCGTGTTTGTTGCTATTATTGGAGTTGAACCACAGCGTAATTGCAATTCCGCTCAAGAACTGTGCACGCCACACCACAAAGTTTGTGTCTGTATCTGTACCTCCAGGCTGCTGAATTCCGAGTCGACCACAAGAAGGGAGGCATGCGCCCAGTGGATTTCCACGTGCCTCATTCTACAAGAGGCATGCATGAGGCACGATCAGTCTCCGTTTTGGCCTGCGATGCCGTGCGTCATCCCGCGGCTGCATCACTTCCTCTTGCCTTGGGGTTGGGGGAAAAAGAAGTTCCGCTGGGCCTGGGAGTGAAGTACGGCTGCTTCACTCTTAAAGCCCATCCATTTGTTTCATTCAAAAGGTTTGCACCTCAGTGCCATCCAGTGGTGGCGGTGAAGTCTCAATTCCTGATGCGAAAGCTGCATTTCATTCACCAGGTAGAAGACAATGATTTCAACTGACCTCTGGATGAAATATGTCGAATTAGCAAATCTACATACCTACTGAGAAGAGATCAAACCGCCACGCCCCAAAAAACAGTCGAGCATTAAGGTTGGATTCACTGAAAAGCAATAAATCAAGAATAAAACAGATTTTTTTTTTTCTGGGCTGCTGAAGTCTTCCCTTGTCATGATTCGGTTTGGGACCAACAGGTGGCACTGTAGGGCTCCTCCTGCAGCTGCACACCTGTTGGTCATTAGGCAATTAGTGCTTTAAAAGGCCTCCCAGCCCGACCACTCATTGTCGGGTCATCGTTGCTTTCTGCTGCTGTCATGTTTGTCATGTTTCTGTTATTGATAGCTTTGAGCTTCAGTCATGGTTTTTGTTTGCTACTTTGGACTTTGCTTGCTTAGGATTTAGTTTTCTGTGTTTTATCAATACACTTCTTCAAATACACCTTGCTACTCTCCTGCCTGCTTTTTGGGGTCCAACACCACTGCGCAACGTGACATCCCTTGATTTAGACCCCAAATGTTTGTCTTATCCAATCCACTGGCATCTAGCATCAGTCATCATGCATGAAATTAACACCAATATCGAGCAGAAGCTTTGTAGTTGAATCAACAAAGCCGGTCGATTTCCAAGTTGCTCTAATTTTATTCATATAATAAATCATGTTAACTGGACTGGGCTTAAAATGCCACTAGTAGATTTTCCAAAAGCATTCCGAGGTGTCACTGAGACCGTAACCCACTGTATCATCAAATTAAATGTCACTAAGACAAAGTAAAAATAGTCACCCCTTTAGTTATGGCTCTGATTTGGAGTCACGCCTGATGTGATGCTATGATGATAAATAATTTATTGGGAAAAAAAATGTATGAGACAGTACAATACCAAATGTTACAAAAGTTGAATGAAAAGACATTAAATAAATTCCATTTCCAATTCTACTTAACAAAAAGTCTAGCAACTGGGGGCTCTGCCAAAGGTGTTGTGACAATAATAATTGTTTTTTGCCATATTTAGCAACATTCCTGACCTCTTGAAACTTTATTTTTACCCCAAAAACCTCCGTGTAACAAATTTAGATTTTCTTTTTGTGGTGTGATTGAAGACTCCCTCCAGAGAGGGAGGGAACATCTCATCTCAAAGTGAAGACTACAAATGAACGGTGTTTGCAGGAGGCTACTGGTAAATTTTGCCATTGCACAAATAGGCAGGTCGACATTCAAAATGGACTTGGTTATTTTTGTTACACTTCATGGGTGAGTGGGTACTCCAGAAATGCAGCAATTTGCAAAGCCATTAATGGACCTGGAGGTTCCACGAATCTATTATGGATTTCATGTGCACATGATCTATGCGAGAATTAAAAAAGATTAAAAAATAAAATTATAAACATTATACTGTATGCTGGAGTTGATATAGTATGCTGGCACTAAGACGATATAGAACAAAATCAGCTTCCGACTCAGGTAGTAGTGTTGTTGTTGTTTTTCAGAATATGATGGGGTGCAAGCTTCAATACTCAATAGGGAATTTTCATGGACCCCCCCCACCCCCCCAATAAAACAGAAATCAGACACTGCAACACAAAGACGGGTTGAGTATAAGCATTATCAAACACATTTTATTCAGCTGCCGCACACACGCACACACATTCACTACTTTTAGAAAAAACACTTCATTAAGTTGATAAAAGCTACTACGTGAGTGAGTCAGTCTAGGCTACTAAATCTATCCAGAAATTGTTAATTACCACAAGAGGGCTGCAATTTCTATTCGATTAGACGAAGTCCGTAATGAATGACACGGATTGGTAAAGATGGCATCCGAGTGCCAACATTTGCCTCATCAGCGGTATTATACAGCTGCATAAACACATAATATGTGCAGATTGAGAGCATGCTTGTAGCCGCTGCGACCTTCAAGAGTGCAAACAACATACAGTGCCTGATGTTCTTTTTGCCGAGGTGACATCATTTTTTTTTTTTTAACTCTTGTGTCATTCTTTGATGAACACCTCATGATCATGCATGCGGTAGTAAACAGGACAAGCTCGTTTAATCATAGGATTCTCCCATTAGCAGGTACATTAAAATGTACGACGGACAACTTGTAAATGTAGCACTAGCACTAATGATGTTTTTTTTTTTTTTTAAGTAAACACATCTGTGTTAGTTTTATAGAGCTCATAATTATTTCTTAAGGGGGATGCGTGCATACTGATCAAGGTACGCAAAGGGCTGATGAGTGGATGTCTCTAAAAGATTATCCTGAGCAATTTCCTACGGTGTGGATTGATTCTTCCTCTTGCTCATAAAACGGTCGCGGGCCAATAATCGGAGACATTAAACCCGTTCAACATTCATGATTGCAAAACCTTATCAACATCAGCATGTCTCAAGTCATTCATCACAGGAAAAAAAAGACAGAAGATTTTGAAGCCACAATGTAGTTAGGAGACAAGCTATCAGTTAGCCTAGCAGCATCAATTCCTTCTTGGTGTTTCTTTTTTTTTTTTTGCAGCAGCAGCAGTAGTCCGGACTCTGTGGCACCATGCTGCCTCTCGTATTCGCAGGTTAGTCTGTATGACAGCAGACAGCGTGACCTGTGTTTTGTTATATAAGCGCAATAAGGACACACGCGGCAAATTTTTTTGTTACTGTCTGCGTGTCTTTGCACACCGCAATCGAGCTATTAGAACATTGGTGGATTGGCGATATATAAGCTACATGAAGTGAAAGATACAATTGTATCAAATGTTGAGGAAAAAGTATCGGGGGAAAAAAATTCTGATCCAGAAGCACTAGGTGTGTTCCTGGAAGAACATCAAGCACAAAAAAAAATTGGGTTGACACATGAAAAAGATTGAAAGATATGTAAGCGTTGCTGCACAATGCGTTTGTTTCTATTTAAAATCCTTTTGGGAATTTAATCGACTTTATATGAGCACAAAACTGAACCGTAACTTTGGTGCCTCACTGACCTAAAAGCGCACAAACTGTACAGGCATGTATAAAATCTAAAGCAACAAAAATAAGTCATTCACAGAAAATGGTACGTATATCAGTTCAGGGCAAAGACATTTGAAGGCACACTCTGCAATATTTTCGACCGCATGATCATTATTGCGTTTGACAAGAACGTGCAGCGTTGTGAAAATGCCGAGCTTCTGCAGTCAGTCTTGGGCGTAACGCGCGAGCAAAGTGAGATGCCAATCTCAGCATGCACGCAATTAAACATCTCGGAGCACCTGAATGCAGTAAATGTGACATCTGTGGGCGCTTTGCGTTTTATAGCTACTGTTGTAGCATTTACACCCTTTTGTGTAGACTTTAATCTATTAAGCTTTTGTTGTCTTATAAAATGTTTCCAAAAAGAGAAAGTCACATGTGATTCAGGTTGTGGTTTGAAAAAAAACCCCAAAATAATAATAATAACGTTAACGCTACACTGCGGTACACATTTGAACTCGGTGGCTAACCAAAACAGCAGCACTCAGCGAGACACGTCAACAATTACTCAGATGAAGTTTCAAAACAAATACAATCATACGTCGGTTTTCGACCATAATCTGTTCCAGAAGGCTGTTTGAAAACTGACTGAGGCGTTATTGAACACATCTGCTCACAATGGAACGCTATGCGAGGAAGCATCACTTCCTCATGTAAAGAAGGCGAGAGGAGTCAAGTGGCGCATTAAGTACGCTCAGTTTGGTCGAGAACCGATTATCCGAGGCATAAAAAAACTCGAACTTTCTGGGCGAAAACCAATTGGTTGAGAACAGAGACGTTCGAAAACCGAGGTTTGACTGTACAGGGTAGTTCGTTACGCAGGTTTAGCTTACACCGAGTACAGCGATTTGTGTCCTGGTGTCTGGACCTTGTTGGTGCGCCTTTCCATGTAGCGATTTTGTTTTGAACTGCGGTTTCACTTGACTGGTACCATTTTTTAAAAATATTACTCGAACACGACAGTTGTACAATTAAACTGTCTCTGCCCATTTGCAATTGAGTGAATAAAACACACACTGGCTCTATGTTTGAAGTAGTTTGTGATTGCTGGTTATTTACCATATTTTCTGGACTATGAGTCCCTTCTGAGTATAAGTCGCACCAGCCATAAAATGCATCATCAAGAACAGAAAAACATACAAAAGTCATACTGGAGTGTAAGTCGCATTTTGGGGGGAAATTTATGTGATAAAATCCAACCCCAAGAACAAACATGTCATCTTGAAAGGCAATTAAAAAAAATAGAAAACAACACGCTGAATAAGTTTACAATATGCTAACGTTACATGACGCATAAACGACGAACTGAGAATGTGCCTGGTATGTTCAAGTCACATATTAAGAGTTATTCAGGTAACTATAGCATAAAGAACATGCTAACAAGTTCACCAAACCATCAATGTCACTCCAAATCACTAAATCCAATGAAATCTTCATCCTCTGTGTCATTTTAAAACAACTCCACCAACTCCAGAGGTAGAATATCTTCTACGTCGCTTATGTCAGACTCATCGTGGTTTTTATCAATACGGGTCTAGCGCGGCCTCTTGCGGTTTAATGTGAAAATAACATGTGAAATGATATAATAATAAGATAAGATATCCTTTATTTGCTCCAGAGTATAAGTCGCATCCGCAGCCTTACTATGAAAAAAACTGCGACTTATAGTCCGTAAAATACGGTACATGTTCTATTTTGATGAAAAAGAAGGAATGAAGGGCTATGAGCAGAGCCTTCCCGAAAAAAAACCAAAACAAAGAGCCAGCCTTGAACACGTCCAATGTTTTGTGTCATGACCTCAATGTATTTGCTGCAAGTGTAAAACGGGCAGGTGTCCTGCGTGTTACCAAAGCGACGCGTCTGCAGCTCTGTACTGGCCGCGCTCTCGCTTTGCTCCAAACAGGTGGTTTAGGCTGACAAGATGGGCTCCTTTCTGCATATGACGAAACCACTCTTCCGCCAAACGTGCCCCCAGTGAAAGAGTGCTGCCACACGTCCGAGTCATACGCTATTCGCGGTGTCGACACGGAAAAGAAGGCTAAGTAGAAAATCTTGCCGACTGTGCCTTTAAATCACCCGATGGATGCAAAAAAGAGAGAAATGTATTTTCAGGGCGGTGTTGTCTACTTTTTCTCCATCTTCAGCGTCGTCACAAAACCCCACAGGTCCTTGACTATCTGTGGTAGACACGGAAGAAAAGGGGAGAAACATCCAAGCGTGAGAGACATGACTCACTTTTCCGAACATGTTTTCGTGCGTCTCGGCGGTGGCACTTGAAAGCGGGGCTGTTGGGGGAAACGAGGGTTTGGGGGGGGGCAGTAGTACATACATACCAGAGTAGATATGAGTTAGGTGCTTCATTCAGGTCTGACAAATCTCAGCCCGGGCTGATGAAACTGAACAGCATTTCCACAGATCTTTCTCCACACGGCGAGATCAACAGCTACGGCCGGGCCCTCGCGACGCGTAAAAGTGCTTTTCACCTGCTCTCTCTACACTGCGTGGCCAACATATTCCAACTAAACTCCACCCACCCTCAATGGCAAAGACGGCAGGTTAGCATGGCCCACATGTTTAATGTGTGGCTCAAACTTTGGAGGACGCGTTGGTTTTGGAAGGTCCCTTTGGAGTCGGCCAAAACGGACATTTCCAACCAAAATGGCTACCTTCTAATGTGTGTTTCGTGTTTAAGATAAGATAAGATAAGATATCCTTTATTCGTCCCACAATGGGGAAATTTACAGCCTCCAGCAGCAAGAATGTATGTAGAAAGAAGAAAGGAGAAAGAGAAAAAAAATGCTGAGTCATGAAACTTTAATGCAGTGCTTCACCCACACACTTTTTAAAAAATTAGGGGAAACTCAAATATTTCTCAACTTTGTGCAAACCATCTCTCAAGCGCACCTGAACGAAATCTCGATAGACACGCTCATTTCCGAAGCAGGTGCCCAGCATGGCCCTAAAATGGCCACTCTAAACTGTAGTCATTGATTTCCTGGCCTTTTCACCTGAAGGGAAACTGGCTTTGGGGCGGGATTCTCGAGTTGGGAGTCTTTTGAGTAGGGGAAAGCCCTCAAATCGGCAAATTTTTTTTTTCTCTGAAGAATAACAACGCTGAAATGAAACCGTTTTAACCCCGTAAATAAAACATGTCCAGACAGCGCTGAACACTATCTGACGCTCCGCAGAAGTCTTAGAAGCGTCTTTGAGTGATTCATTTGCGCGCCAGCAAATAAAAGAAAATGGGCTGTTGTTTTTCCACTAAAATGACAAGAAAGCAGTGGAAAGATTTAGTTCCTGCACTGAGCTGGTCGAAGGCCTTGAATGTGAATGTGAGACTGGTACCATCCGCATACCACCAGTCCCTTCATTAAGGCTACAAAAGACACACACTCCACTAAATCACTGGGAAAGAGTTGGTCTTGGCAGGTGTACTCCCATTCCGCCTCAACACGGGCCGGCCCGCCCACTGACACAAAATTGATATAATTCAAAGAGAACACGGTGTCCTGTAGAGGTGTGTGTGTGATTGTGTGTGTGTGTGTGTGTGTGAGGCAGACTGGAGAGCATAATGTATGTCAACCGTGTGAAGAACAATGGCGCATTCCTGTGAATTCATCTTGGCAAAGAGCTCTTGAGGCTTAAAATGAAGCAAAAGAGCTCTTGACCCTGCAACTGCCAAGAGCCTGAACAAGACGGCCAGCTACCAATGTTGATGCAGCAGGACCTTGAATGGCGCACGGGTCGCACGATTCACAAGCTTTCCTTGAAAACTACGGCTTCCGGCCACTGTCAGGCTGGAGGAGAAACACGACTTTAGCCTATTTTGTGAAACTTGAACGTGAGTATATCGAAAACAGGGCTTCTTAAACTTTTTTTGGGTGCAGGGATCCCTCGCGGGGGTGATTACTTTATGTTTGCCAAGGACCCCCTCGCAATCCTAAAGCCAATTAAACAGAACTTCCATGCGGACTCCAAAGTGCTATCTTTTTTTTAGACAGTTGAACATATGAATGGCCCGTTTAAGCAACTTGGATAACTAAATACACAGTGTAGTTTTTCCAATGGTAGAATTAATAAAGTGGATATCAGGTCCCACGCCCTTGATCAAATGAGGGCCCTTTGAACATCGTCCGATAGGCCAAGGGGCCAATTTTTTCCGACTGGTTTTATCTTTACATAATCTATCCGTTTACTGTAATTTCCGGATTATAAAACGCAACTTTTATGACACTCTGCAGCTTATTTAATGAAGCAGCCTATTTAAACGATGTTTCTGACGGGCTCGTGTGCCCCTTCTTTCTATGTAAACACCCCAAGTTACAATGTGGGCACCTGCGGCTTATAGACAGATGCGGCTTATATGTATACAAAATGTTTTTACCTTGAAACATGTCGTGGGTGAGGTTCATAATCAGGTGCGTTCTATAGTCCAGAAATTACATGACAGCAGTTGGCCGCATGTAAATCAAACCTCGCCTGCAGGGATCTTCGACAGCATGAGAGAGATCTCCCTGTATCAGTCAGGGCAAGGGCGCAAGTGGAGTAATTGTATATATCCACTGTACAAACATGTTAATCTGGTGGATATAAAAGTCATCCTCAGAGGTTGACATGTGTGTAGAGAGCGGCAAAAGTAAACAACTCTTGGGGCTATGCATCTATCATAAGAACAAATAATACACAACACGTGGTGTGAGGCGAAGGAGAAGAAGATGATAAAAAAAGGGGAGGCTTTCAAGGTAAGAGCTGTCTGCGCTGGCTTTGGGATCTAAACCCCATGTGTGATCAGTAAAGACGTCAGCCAAAAATAAATCGAAGGCGTCACAGTCACTTACTTTTTTGTCGGAGATTTTAAAGGAACTCTTGACAAAGTTCTCAAACTTCTGCTCCGTCTTGGGCAGCGGTCTCCCCTGATGCCAGAAGACAGTTAATCATGGAGTCGGTCAGCCAGGCGGCGGATACCCAATTAAGAGCGGCAATCGGCGAACATGAGAACGGCGGCCCGTACCTCTTTGGCCGCCGTCGACAACTTGCTCTTTATCTCGGCCAAAGACGGAGATTTCGACGGGCCGGCCTGCGCTTTGTCTCTTCCTGGAACAGGTGTCTGGAAAAAATATATTGTCCAGATAAGATAGGCTGATTGGGGTGTCAAATGGAGATTTACAGGGCTGGAGATTCAAAAGATTACATATTTGAGCAATATTTCTTCTTGAATACTATCTGACCGGCTTCTGGTGTATAAAATGGAGGCTTTCTTAAGTGGATTGAGTGGTGACGGATTGATATTGTGAGCATCGCGGGGAAAGCTTTGGCCCCAATCGTGACCTATTTAGTCTGGCCCGTGTTTATAGCCTTGGCACGAGTCAGCAGCTGGACAGAGATAAAAGAATGACAAGGGACGACAAAATGTACCCGCATGACAACATCTTATTTTTAATACATCGGGTACAAATTATTACTCGCGAGCCGGGGAGGGCGAGGCGAGCCTCGGTCGTTCCAGTTGATGAAATTTCCATTAATGGTAAATCCGCTGAAATGAAAGACACGTGCCAACAGGCAACATGTGTGGTTAAGTCTGCCCTTTTTCTTTTGAAGAGATGCCTTTCTTTCCGTTCAATACCTTGAATCTTTGGTGATCTCATAGACACAATTACAAGGAATGAAGGCTGCGGCGATCGCAGTCCAACAAGTGCGTCCAGAGTGTGTCTGAATGTGACATACGCCACGCACACACACACACACACGCACACACACAAATGGCATACTGGATTTGAGTGGATGTTACACAAGCCAGCGAGCTTGTCCCTGCTTGCAACGGCAGTGTGGAATCCGACGAAATTGCAGGGTTTCATCGATGGCCAGAGACGAGTTTGAAAGAAGCAAGAAGAGACTCATGGAAGGGGACTCGGCCCGGACGGCAAGCACAGCCTCGGCCGGTCACGCTGTCTTTTGGATTCAGTTTGTGTCGATTCAGAAAGGTGCGCGCTGCAGGAAGGTACAAGTGAGATCATGGTGACAGACACTCAATATTTATGCCAAAAGACTTTGGGGGGGAGTTGACTGTGATGTGATGAAAGTCAAGGCAAATTCGATTATTCGATGATGTCATTATAAACTGTCTCGATAGAACACCAGGATCTTGCCTTGATATTTTTATTGAGAAAGTAGCTGACATGCTCAGCTATAACGTGCAAAAATATTTGGTATATTTGATCTAAATGTTGATCTACTAAATTCAAACGGCCACCAGCAAACAAGTGACTTCATGCACATAATGCATAGCAATTGTCTTTTTCCAGTAATTACAAAACCTCATAGAATAACAGTCCAACTAGCCACATTATTAGAAATCATTTACAAATAAAACCGATTATGAAATAGTAAGTGGTCTTCTTCTAAATGAGTGATCACTTGCCCGTCTTTGCAATTATTCGAAATGATTTCCAGTTTTAAAAATCTAAACAAATAATTCATACATCAGAAATGAGGTCAAGAACAACTCAAGAGAGTATGTTTCCTGGTTTGAAGTGCTATTGGGCTTTGCTTGAGAGAAAACTCTCCCTGATTGGCTTTAATGGTGCTGTCTTACTCGGTCCGAGACATTTTTCTGTCATTGTTGGAGCCAAAACTGAGAGAGCAAACACCTGATTTCATTCTCATCCCACTTGACAGCACATGGACGGTCTGGAGAAATGGGCTGAATTTGATCAAAGTGTGCAGGAGAGCAACCGGTGCTTAAAAGGGAGACACGATGTCAGATTCTTCTGAACGTTACGGTCGGTGTAAAACACGACATTTGTCCAAGACGAGCAACGTCGCTCTTTTGAGATTTAAGACAAATCATTTGACATCGTTGGAAACCTGGACAATTCTCAGGGATATGATTCGCGATTCTACTTTTAAGATTAGTCCATGTTTCCAAAAAATACTGTCATCTGTCCCCATGTCCGTGAGACCAATATTTTACGGCGCACATCAAAAGGTCGAAATAAAAAGAAAAACTTGGCGCAACACGCACCGCGCTACAGACAAAGAGCACATATGCTGCTGGCTGCTGGCCAGCCAAATCCACTACATTTATTATTTACAGGCAGCTCTCCGCACAAGCCAGCACCACAGGCCAGCTGCGGACCTGAAACAGCTGATAAACACACAAGCTTTTTCATCTGGCCCAGACGCTGATTACAGATGCCACAAGACATGGAACTTAATCACAAGCACACTCTCATTTGACGCAATCTGTCGTCTTCAATCCAAAGCAAACACATGTTTTTGCAACACCTTTGCTCATCAAGTTTGCCTGGGGGGCTATGGGGGGTGGGGGGGGCTTCTCGACGATGAGAGCTCCGCAAAGCCACAACGTCTTGAAGAGATCTGGCTCAACGTGACCTAGTAACCACAATCACTGATAAGTAGTGTGTTAAGTCAACCCTGGCTCTCTTAATCGAGCTGTGAGCATGTTCGCGTGGACTTCAATCAACAAGAACAGCCCACAATCCTTCACAAATACGAGGCTGAAACCTTTCGAATTATTCATGCACCCTGTAACCTGCTAACATGGTAAGCCGTCCACTGTCGTAACCGCTGTGCCTCAAAGGATTAATTATGGCACGGACAAAGCGAATGAATTTCAGACACAGTTGAACACGTTAAGGTGTGGAGTATAACTGTCGCATGAAACTTTGGGGTCCAGGAAAAGAGATATCTTTTACAAATGATGCTTGCAGTGCAGGCATCGACTCATCCTGTCATAATGATGTCATGCAATGTTTCTGGATATTGGGTCATGTATGTCACTCAATGGGTTGGTCTTTTTGAAGTTTCTCATGCACATTAGTTCCAATCTCACGAGTCATACCCACATTAAAAAAAAAAAATCCTTACGCTTAATGCTATCCAGATAGGCACCTGTTTTAACACATGTCAATCAGCTGCTAAAAACAATGACTCATCCTCTGGGATAAGTCTGAGCAAAGTGGTTAACAACTTTACAACTCTGACGTCTGCTTTAAGGCATAACTTCTCCAAACTCTTCAATCTAAGGAAAACCAGCTGGAAGATAAATGGACTTCGGATCGGCGCGACTTTGTTGATTCTCATGACAAGCCCCGGTTACGCAAGAAGGTGCAGCGACACACTGGGCTGCGAGAGGTGAGAACTGCAGTACTGGCAGCAGATCTGACGAGGCAATCTAATGATCAGTCACCTGCGTTTAGGAGAGAAAAAACAGACATCCACGCCCTCTTCCTCGCTCCTCAGGGGCATCTGGAAGCGCAAGCTGCACCAAACATCAAACGCTGGTAATGAGAGCAATTGGGAGAAGGTGTGTCCAGGAAGCGAGGGGTGTGAAGAGGTTGTCAAGACGGAACAGTTGTTGGGTACAAGAGAGGCGACGGAAACAGGCCAAGCTCTACGGGCCACAAATTCAAACCGGTCGGATGGTATCGCCAGCAAATCTCCAGAGGATAAAAATAAATAAATAAATAAGGGGGGGGTGGCAAATGTGTGGTGCTAATATCTCGAACAGCATTATGAATTTGTCCAAAACATGGACGCCACATTTTCGTAAACATTTTTTTCAACAAGCACAAAAATGGACACTGGTGTTTTTCATAGTGACGGCATGTCATCTGTTGTCCATTCCCTCACCCGATGAAGATCGAAAAGAAATTGGTTCGATTAGTGGTCGCGATAACGGAAGCGGAATCACAATTGTCATCCCCGGGACAAAAAAACTGTCACTGTCGCGGTTAATGGGGACCAAAACCGAAGCGGTAAACGAAAATCCGCGAAGTAGCGACCAATTAACAAGTACGGGTTAAAAAAAATATATAATAATAATAAATAAATAAATATATTTTTATTTTATTTTTTTGTTTTTAAAGTCCGCAAAAAGGTTGCAAACACTCCGGGAGAAGCTGCAAAACAACAGCGAGTCACATAGAGCAACATATACAGTACTGTACTCCATGTATATGGATTTTTTTTTTTTTTATGAATATGTTTGATAAAATATGCGTGCACCAAATCCGCAATAGACGAACCGCGAAATAGCGAGGGATCACTGTATATACCATTCAAATTTTAAAACAAGTGGGCCAAGTCTCTCGCCACTGCAGTTCTGAAGTTCCTGCAGTGCAAAAGCTCTGTTTTCCTCACCTCGGGAGTTCTGTTCTCAGTGTTTCACACAAATCACAACCTTTCCAGGGGTCAGATAAGCAGCAATTGGCCCGGGTGTATTGTCTTTGTGGTTGAACCGCCTTATCTTTGTTCCTGTCAAAGCCATTTGATCAAATGCTATGCGAAACATGTGGAGAAGCCGGCCAATTTGTATTCCCCTGGCGTTGCATGTTTTGCTGTGTGGGCTGGCGGGGGGCATCAAAAGGTGGCTGCAACCCAAGACGGCGAGGTCGGGACACAGGGTCACGGGTTTAAACCTTGCCCCAGGAAACCATTTTAGAGGTCAGGTGTGTTTGCTTAAGAGCGAGGCAGGGTTGAAGATTTGGGCTATGAGAAGCAGCCGCCCAAGACATTCCACCATAGAAATTTTGCATCAGGTAGAGCTATTTACAATGCGCTCATCGCATTCCACTGCACAAGGAAGGCAAACCTGATTTGGATTCAGTCTATTTGGAGGCACTTAATGTTAATGGAAGCAGATAGTCATTGAGAAATGCTGGCGACGGCAATGATTCTACAGAGACTATCAAGATATCATTTCAGCTGCTATGATGACATGCATGAATTTTTGTTCATTAAGTTCAAGCTGTTTCATCAGTCAAAGCTGTAACACGGTAGTACTCGTCTTTTAGTGGAAACGGCACAGGCTCAAATAAACAAGATTTTGTACCTTAACCTGTGGTTTAACCCCCGATCCTGATGGTTTAGATGCAGGGCCATTTTGTTTCATCTGACTTTTGTTAGCCTTCTTCGATATTTCCGGGCCCTATGGAGGGGAAAAAAAAAATCAAAAATAAAATCATAATTAACACGAACCTGATGGGACAAAACATGAACTGACGGATGTAGAATGCTAGTTCAATTCATCGAACTAAAATGTATGCATTAAAAAGACAAAACTGAACTAAGGAAATTTGATTTCTTATTGAGAATTCTTCTCAGAAAAACTGGAGAGACAACACAAATTAGTGCAACTTCCCATAAATCAGCACCTCAGCTGTCTCCTTACATGCCGCAGGCCTTCCACTTACATTTCTATTGATAGAATTCACCTGCACGATTATCTAATAGCCCACATTTCCTGAACACCAACCCTTTACTCGCCTCGGAGCGGGTTGCAAGTGTAATTGCCCGTGTTGACATAACGACTACAACACCATTATGCGTGTCATTTCCTGAAGCGATACCTCTGGAAAGACCGAGTGATGGCATTTACAAGACGTTTTGAACATGACGAGATGAGAACCGCGGAAAACACGTCAGTCATGACAACAGACCTGTCAAGTTTCAATATTGAAGAGGGAACAACGCGTGTTGGAAATGAGGCGCGGTTCAGTCAAAAAGATTCGAACACAGGCAAAATGGTAAAGGTGGAAATCTTTTTGCATTCATAAAACTTAACATAGTACAACGTTTAGCATCAGTACCGTATTTTCCACACTAAAAGGCGCACTGGATTATGAGGTGCACCTTAAATGAATGGCCTATTTTATATTGTATTTCATACATTGGACGCACCGCATTATAAGACGCAATTTACAACGCATCCACTAGATGGAGCTACGCTCAAGGAAATGCCAACAGAATGATCAAATGTCAATAAAACGTATTTAATAAAGCAGCGACAGAGTTCACTTAACCAACAGCAAGTTATAACATTGACTCTTTAACGTCAAACTCTCTTGCCGCTGCTGTATTTCCGTGTTCAACTGCGTAACCGATCGGCTTATGTTTGAACTCTGCGTTGTAAGCATGTATCTAGCAAGGAGCTTTTTTGGCGCCGAAATATTACCGTAATGACCATACACAAGGTGCATCAGATTTTAAGGCGCTGTGAGCTTTTAAGAAAATGGAAAACTTTTCGGTGCGCATTATAGTGCAGAAAATACGGTAGTTTGTTGTTGTGTAAACCTATTGAGCTTTTTACGCTTTTTTTCCCCCCTATTAGATATGCCATATAGAAAAGCAAACTGCTAGCTAGCATGACTGGCAAACAAATTTCATTGCACACTTCGAGCTCAGTGAGCTGTAACTTAGAATGAGAATCTAGTGAAACCTTTTTGTGTTGGTATGATAGGACATCATGCTTTCTTATGAAAAAAAAGGGTCCCAAATGCATTTGTAATAAGTATATTCGTACACAACTTGCTCCAGCCATTACTGGCCCAGGCCCGGAGACTAGCTAACTAGACTAGCCAAGTAACAGCAAGCCGCTAACCAGTCAACTCCACGCTCTCACTTGCCGACTCCCATCTTACTCACCAGGCCAAGCATTGACTTTTAAAGCCACACACAGTCAAAGTCACAGACAGTAGTTTGGCGGGATAGAGGGATGGAATGGAATTCTGTCAGCTAACATGCAAATTCAATGTGATCCTGTTACTCAATTTTTCAATGGAACAATATATAGAATTATACATGCTGTAAATTCTACTAAAAAATATCCGAACCTGAATCTGATTAAAAAAAAAAAAAAGAAATTCTGCCTGGTTTCTAGATTGCTCTTATGTAAACTGCAGGTCCCTCAGTCATGCCACTCGAGGAAAAAGTTGATGTGTTTTATTGGATTGTTTTACATTTATGGACTGGAAGTGTTTTTCAAGTCAAGTCAAGTCAACAGTATTTATAGAGCACTTTCGAACAGCCATCGCTGCATACAAAGTGCTGTACATGTATTTCACTCAAATATTTACTGCAATTATGCAAATTATACTCTCGTTTGGTTAGGTTCATGTGTAATTGACAACAACAAAGAAAATTCATCAATACTTTATTTTTTTTTAAATAGCCAGAGGAAGGCGTTCATTCAAATAATTGTGTATATTAACCCCCCCCAGAAACAAGAAAAATATGGTGCATTTGACCTGCCACATTAAAAAAAAAATTGATTAGCTGAATTTAACTTCATGACTCATTTGATCGTAGATTTATAAGGACAAAGTTTTATAAATTAATCAATTAAATAAAAGTAAGCATTTAATTAATGCAGCCATTACTCTGCAGCGACGTCTTAGCAAATCAAATTTTGGATGAAAAAAAAGAAAAAAGTTGTTAACTATACAGTATAAAAAAATAAAATAATTCTTTTTCACAAAAATGAGATCGACAGTCCAAGCGAGTCTTTATGTGAGGCCTCCCCTGTACATTTTAAGGCCCCATTTATCAAATCAACGACCTCTCATTCATTAAAATTGACCACTAAAATCATGCAAATGTGTCAACTTTTTTTAAGGCTTAATCACTCTACGTTTGAAAAATATCAACATTTTCATGCAGTTTCACCCATCAAGCTATCTGGTCATTGACTTCTATCTTCTAAGTGCTATCTATGGTCTCGTGAACAAACAACGTCAAGACATGGGCTCGGTCGGGTCATGGAGGAAGGAGAAGGCAACAGAATAAATCAACAGGTGACAGACGTGCTCAGCTGTCATCCGACCCCGAGGCGAGGATCGGCGCTCATGTCGCAGGTATGCGCATCTGCCCCGCTTTGATCTCCCACCCTGGCACCACTTCTCTTTGGACCCGCGTGTTTTCGTCAAAGCGAGGAAAAATCACATGCAGAAATTGGGCTGGTACACACACACACACACACACACACACACACACACACACACACACTTGAAAGTGATTGCAGAGACACGCAAAACATGTTCAAAGGCGAGGGCCAGGTGCAGGGCTGAAGTGGCACGAGAGATGAAAAAAAAAAACAATCTTATTATTACCAGTGGGATGACAGAGGGACAAAGATATGTCAGTTTACAAACGCACCAAAAAAAAAAAAGTGGTGCGCATGTGCAAAGTAATGCTACAAGACATTACAAGTATAGAGTAGAACCTGCAATGTGCAACAATTTGGAGATCTCGGAAAAAATATGGAGCAAAAGTCAAACAAAACTTTGGAGTTGAAACCATCATGCATGGTGTCAGCAAATCCCTTGAGACTCCAGCTCAGGAAGTGTAGAGTAAAAGTTGCATGCGCGAGTGCCCGCCAGGATGTGCGAAGTAACAAGTGTTACGACACTCTGGTCTAGAATAAATTACACATTTACTCTCTTGTTTTTACATATATGGCTTTATTTAGGGTGGGCAGTGTACGTCAAATGAGTCTGCATGTTGAAGGGGGTGCATCGCTTCTGATTTCTAGAAAAATAAGTAGAAGGGTTAAATACAAACATGTCGATAAAATGCCATTTTAAAACTCAATGATTTTTTTAAAAGAGTGTTTTGCAGCGGGAACAAAGTACGTGCCAATCTTGAAGAGGAGGTGTGTCTTTCAAAGATTGGAAAGTCTCACCTGTGCAATGTTTGGGACTGTTCACCCCTTCACCCCACCCAAAGTGTGGTTTAAATGAAAATGAAGGGGGAAAAAAAGGTTATACTGTACATGACAAGTCATGTATCTAAAAACAGGGGCTTTTATGTTGCCGAAGGCTGAAAGACTCAACATTACTCCGCCCAAGGTTATTTATAAAAGTAATAAATAAAAGGTCAATTATGATAATTTTGTGGAACTCAAAATGTTTTTTTTTTGGGGGGGGGCTGTTGACATTTTTCGGAAACCTGTATCTTAAAAAATATTTTCAATTAGAAATGGGCAAAGTGCGGCCCTGGGGCCATATGCAGCCGGCCCACGGATTCCAGCCCTTCACTATGAGCCTGACATCAAAGTAAAATTTTGTGCATTTGCTTTGAATGTTGTGCTTTTATTTTAGGTGCAAACGTATGGATGCTAGTAAAAGCAAGTGAGCAAGCAAGAGTCTTTTTGTCTGCGGTGTTGCCAATTTAGGAACGTTTTTGCTACACTATAATTTGCAACTTTTTCAACCTCTCAAAAAATGACAACAGTGGTCCGAATATTAGCAATGTTTTGTTGAAAATGTGTATTTCCTAATCATAACAATGCAGTCCATGTCGATGCACACAGCAATTTACTGACACATGAAAATGTATTTTTTCCAAATAAATTAAAAATCATACAAAGATAATGTGAGCATGTTGGGCCCTCGGCAAGCGTTCCAGTTTCTCATGTTGCCCCTTTGCAAAATTAATTGCCCACCCCTGTATTAAATCATAATTAAAACAGTTATATATGAAAATTTTAAAAAATATTTTAATTTTAAAAAAAGGAAAATAAATAAATAAAGCAGTCTCTTTCTAAAATTTCTAAAAACGTTGTCAACGGCTACAAAATTGTTTCTCCCCAAGTGAGAATTATAATTAATGTTTCCCCACAAAAAAGTAAAACTAATAAAAACACAGGCCTTTAACCATTTTTAGGTGTGGAGCTTAATTTCTTTTGTTTCCAAAATCACCTATGATGGGAGGAATTCTACAGGAAAGAGGTGCATGATTAAAAAAAATACATATTTTTTTTTCCAAATATGAGTAATAATTTAATACCTTAGAAATCATTCAGTGTTCAGTTTTGGAGGTGTTTCGCTGCACGTTGCTGGTATAAATTAATCTGCACTTTCTGCAAATTTCTGTGTGTAAAAATAATGCATCCATGTGTGCAAATGAGTGTGAGTAGTCATGAAATATTGTTGTCCTGCTTGTGAGACAGTGAGAATCCCGTAGATTACAGAGGAGAAATCCAACCATCAGGCCACGTGAAACCTGTGTTTTACTCAGCAAAAACAGGTGGGCGCAAGTGTGAACAGGATGAAATAGGTCATGTTTTTTGCCTCGTACATTGCAGGATGGGGGGGAAAAAAAGGTGGCCGGTCAGTGGGTGCAGGGGTGGTAGGCGCAGCTGGAGGCAAATGAAACATTGCCACAGGACACAAACAGTCTGTGGGAGTTTGAATTAAGCTGGAAACAAAAGGACTTGAGGCAGAAGCAAGTTTCTGCCTCTGCTGACACCCAGTGGACAACTGAACACTAACCGTTTCCTGAAATTTTGTGATAACCATCATATAAAAATAAACGTAATAAAGTGTGTGTGTATGTGTGTTTCTTTTTTTGACATTTTTAGGAAACCTGTAGCTTAAAACATTTCAATGACACCTGGGCAAAGTACGGCCCGGGGGCCATATACGGCCGGCCCACGGGATCAAGCATCAAGCCCTTCTCTATGAGCCTGACATCAAAGTAAAACATAAAATATGCTGTACATTTGCTTTGAATATTGTGTATGCACATATACACGCGCACACACACACACACATCTGCACCCCCCACTCTCTTCTCCCCTCTGCTCATGTTTTGTCAAATTGTGATTAGTTTTGCAAGTGAACCATATACAGTATTGTACACCCGTTGATGCGTGTGATGATCGGTGTTCCCGTTGGGCAGGAATGACGAAGGCGCCACATAGGCCACAAACTTGGAAATGGAGGAAACCATGCGATTCCTGCGTGCTGCATTCTTGTTCTGTATATTTGTGCTGTTAGTAGAGCTGCAAAATGATCTTGAGTGTCAAGAGCAGCTTATTCAATGCAGGTTTCGCAATGCTACATTTCGACATTTCGGAAGTGCATTGGCGACTGCGTGCAGTGACCTGCAGGAGCGTGTGTGCTCTGCGTGCCTTGATCCACAACGCGCTGGCAGCAGCGTGGCTAAACAAAAGTCGAAGGTATGATAAACATTCACTATGGGCTAATATTTACCACAATGCTGGGCTATGGTGGCTTGTTAAGTCCAAAAATTCCCATTTATCCTGTAAAGGGTGAGGTATTCACACCAAAAGCACACTG
The DNA here is from genome assembly GCF_025434085.1 of Hippocampus zosterae. Taxonomy (NCBI): domain Eukaryota; kingdom Metazoa; phylum Chordata; class Actinopteri; order Syngnathiformes; family Syngnathidae; genus Hippocampus; species Hippocampus zosterae. The sequence goes on from NC_067451.1 coordinate 34,356,326, forward strand.
CACCGAGCCGTTTGAGAGCGCACCAAGACCACATCAAAAAGTGGCTCTTGGTCCAGTTGTTTGATCCACACCAGGATTTGTTTGTGTGCATTTAAACCTGCATAAACAAACCAGCGCGGCTCGGTTAAAGTGAACCAAATACAGCGGGTTTGAATACACCCTTGTTTATTGGATCTTTTTATTTCCCGTTGAGTTGTTTCCCTCTGGGTTCCGATGCCATCTCGTTACCAATTGTAACGTAAAAGGGTTCTGCCGGACACTAATTGACATGTGCATGAGTCAACGCGCACTCAAACAGACAACTACTGTGTGAGCTCTGCGCCGCCATTGTCAAACGAAGATAACACCAAGAACAGTTAACTACTGACTAAACAAAGGAAGAAGGTGACAAGCCAGACTTTGAAGGCTATTTACCCCCTTGTGGATGTGAGCCCAGGAGGTTTGTGTGCCCTTTTGTTGAATCAATTGTCTTCAGAATTATTGTCTTTCATTCATTGCTTTGTTATGCCATTTGTATTTATGCCAGGGAATAAACTGTTTTCTTTTAAGGACTTTGTGTCGTGCTACATGCTACATCCTGAGGGAGCCACATACGGATCAATCTTCTGATTTCTAAGACGTAGTATTTTAAATGTTCTGTAAAGTGCTTTGTGATAAAATAATGTGAGATAAACCCAAAATGTAGTCCTGATTTATGGCAGAACACAACTAATCTATAAATAAAAATGTATTATTATTATTATTATTATAATGATCATTCACAACCCGGCTTACTTTTTTGACGCTCATCTGGGGCGTGACTTGATTTTCATCACTATCCTCATCTTCATCATCACTACAAAATAAGATAATAACATAAATCTTGAGACTGATGAAATTTCCCAATGACATTATCATAAATAGGAAGGAAAAAAAACATACTCATCATCATCTTCCTCCTCCTCCTCCTCATCACTGTCTTCGTCAGAGTCCATTTTTAGCTTTTTCTGCCATATGAATAAGAACAAGGAAACATAGATTAGAGTTTTGCACATCTTGCAATCTTTTTTATTGATATTACAATTATTTACAAGAATTTTATTTGGAATGTCTCATTTGGCACCAATTAAATGTGACAAAGCAAGCAAATTACAATACAAATTTCAAATAAATAGCAAGAAAAAAAGCTAAAGAAAATCTTTAGTTGTTTGTTGTTTTTTTTTTCACAAATGTAAAACCCATCAATATTAACAATGGCAGATATTTTGTGGGTAAACAATAGACTCTGTAATAGTGACTTGAAATGGGATGACACCGTGAGATAATCTCATCTCAATTTACCACAAATTAGGGATTTAGTGTTAGATTAGCGACACACAAAAGTGTTATTCTGTTATATGAGTGCCAATTGGTGGATACACAGGTTAATAATACCTTCTGCCGGCTAGTGGAATTTATTGTTATGCCGGTATAAATAAAGAAATACACTTCTCCCAGCACATCTCAGTGTTTGGGTTAAGTCAAACCTTGGTATGTGAATCTATCGCTTTTGTCAGTCTTAAAAGCTGCTCGATTTTCGTGCAGCCATTGAAAAAAAAATAAAAAATTTGAGAGTTACCTTTGAAGCCTTTTTCCCCAACATCTGGCTAGCAGGACGCTTCACGGGAGATGTGTTGTGTTCTTCCTCTCCATTGTCTGAATCTCTCACACCTTACAAATCAAAATAAGTGAGTTTATACTCAGATTTACATCTTCAACTATCCATCAATTTTCGATAGTTTCTGTATTCATCGGGTTTATCGGTGCGCTTGGGGCCTAACGCATCTCTCCCAAAAACCCAATAAAATCCACAATTTTTCAACTTTTACTTTTGACAAATGCCAAGCATAATAGAGACATTAGGCGTTAATTTGAGCAAAATACATGAAGTAACAACTCAATGTTGAATTTCATCACCTCAGTTTTATTTTTTTTAAACTTTGCGGAGAACAGGCATGCATGGGCAAGTAGACATTTTCAAGTGGATACATATTTTCAAAGACCGACCCGGAAACAAATAAAAAGTAATGTTTTCACATATCACTCATCACCATCATGTACGCTTCGACGAGCTGCCGTATTCCAACAGTAAAGACACAGGTGCCATAAAGTGTCATGGCGATTGTTATTTGAAGATTAATGAAGTTTTCGTTAACACACAGTTGTTGTCTGAGCATTATTGAATACAATAATCTGGCAATAAAGCTTCACATTGTATCGCAACCCTTGCTCCTCATCATTGATATGAATCGATTAAGCCCAGCAGCGATCGGGGTTAGCCTCAAATCGTGAGCTTTCAGCTAATGTCGGACTTGTCTGCTAGTTTTCTCTGCGATAGCACTGGAGCCAATCATCAGAACAAAGCTGTGGGGTGGCTGATGGATCACAGAATTTGGCTATTTAGTCTTTTGCTTCAAACCCTTTCATGTTGCGTTTGGATGATGGATGTTCAACACAGTCCATGCATTGAGAAATGTATTACGAAACAAGCAATACATTAAGAGCATATATTTTGCACAGATTTAAAGTGGCATTTTTGCTATATGTCTGGTTAGGAAGTGTGCGGTCCTATGTGCCCATAACAGCACTGATGAAAAATTGCAGACCCTCCAACATTTAAATTGCCCATCCCTGGCCTAGTACAATGGAAAGGGCCAACGTGTGAATACTCACTGACAAAATGTTGTCCACTTATGTGCACCGGTCCAGAACCTGACAGGAGACGGAAAGTAACTGGCGGCGTGATCTCAAATCCACCCAAACTCATCTAGAAAATTAAGAAGGGATATTCATATCAAATTTCTGCAATTGGATTTAGCGCACATGTGCGCGCGTGCACGCACGCACGCACGCACGCACGCGCACACGCACGCGCACGCGCACACGCACACGCACACGCACACGCACACGCACACACACACACACACACACACACACACACACACACACACACACACACACACACACACACACACACACACACACACACCAAAAACGCGTGTAAAATGTACATTTTCTTTTTCTTTGACTGATTTTGACTCACAGAAGGAAGCACAGATGGCTTCAGCACAACCAGCGGTACTTTGGTGGCCTTTCCGTCATAAGTAAGCGCCTCCAACTCCACCATGTGGAACTTGTCCTCAGCCTCGGCTCCCAGGCAAGCCTGACACAGAGGCAGGGTACAGTATACAACACATACAGGTATAAGTGTGTATAAACAAGATAGTCATGCTACTAAAACATTTGGGTTGAATTACGATTAGCGATTGTTGCATTTCTTTAGATACAGTGAACCCCTAACATGTTTGCCGTTTGCTATTCACCAATTTAAGTTACTATTTCTTTTGTTTTTTTGCGTCGAACCTATACTCAAGTACATTTTTTGTGCTCTTTCTCCACTCCACTCCAAGATGCCACAAAATGGCCCCAAAGCCCTCACTAATATAAACATAGTAATTGGTATTAGGGAAATACAATAGCCCTTGGCGATCTTTCCTCATTGAAATGGAAATAATATGGAAAATAAACGACTCAGTTCCAGCTGTGAATCATGTTTTTTTTTTTTTTATTTAACAAATTAAACAGTTTGCACAATTTGATTAATGAATTGTGGTTCCTTCAGGTGTGCATGACTGGCCACTGGTTGGAAGTATAACACAGTAGTGCTGGCCAATTTGGAATAGATTCGCAACTAATTTAATTAATCGACTCGAAACTGCTGTAATTAAATACTAATTTCTTTTGCATAAGATTAATACAGGCTTGTAGCATATTGTCTGTCTACGTGTGTTACTGCACTCTTTGTGTTTGAATATCCCATCATTGATGCATTATAACACCACAACTTGCCCATCTGTGGCGTTTTTAAATGTTTGTTTATATTATGCTAGCGTTATGTTGAGAGTCACCCAGTCAGGTGGGATAACTCGTTCAGTATTATTTTTCATGCATCGATAAAACCAATGTTTCCTTTAAAATGTAATACATTTCCTTTGCAAATATATAATAGTTGAGCTAACCAAGATCAGAGGACAAAACAAAAGATAGCAGATTCGCGCCAGTCTATGTAAATTGACGCTGATTCATTCGTGTGTGTGTGTGTGTGTGTGTGTGTGTGTGTGTGTGTGTGTGTGTGTGTGTGTGTGTGTGTGTGTGTGTGTGTGTGTGTGTGTGTGTGTGTGTGTGTGTGTACGGGCTTCCAAGCAACGAATTTTGAACAAACGCTACAGTTGCTCTTGTTTATATTCCAACTTTCCACTGATTTTTCGACTGGTTTTATGGACGCCTTACCGCTTTGAGAGACAGCTGTTGCTCCGTTTCATCGTCGTCGACATCAACTTTGTACTCCCGTTTGTCTGATTTGAGGGTACAACCTGGAGTAAGACAAGAGACATGTAAAGAATGCCACGTATTATACGTAATACAATTAAACGTATTATATGTCAGGAAAAAATGCTAAACATGTTTTTTTTATTGTTGAATGCAAGAGCTCACCGAATAAATACATTTGAGGTCTGTTCATATCTGAAATATCGCCCTCCATATTTGTTGTTGTGTGTAATGGGGTTTTACTTCCGCAGAACGCCCTGACGGACGCATGGCCGAGCCAATAGGAGAGACAGGAGAAACGGCGCGACGGCGCCAATAGTTTGAGCCAATAGAGTCGAAGTGAAGGCGGGACAAAGGTTATTGGATTTCTTCTGTGGATGAACGCTAGAGAGAGCTGTCGTAAAGTAGATTGAGGAATAACAAAAAATAAATAAAAAAATCTGAGGATAGAAAAATGCAACCTCTCAAATATACCTAAGTCCAAAAAGTAAAAATAAAATCTTATTGTCAGTATATCCCAACAAGATTAGTTTTGCTAACTCAGTTTGTAAGCACAATGAAACAATACATTTCTCTACAAAAACAAATCCCTGGATTCATCTAAATTCTAACAGGACTGAACTGAGTGATGCAACAGCAAAACAAACCAACATAAAAAAAATAATGAAAGCTAAATTAGCTAATAATTAAACGTAAAAAAATACACCTTGCATGTAATATTAGATAAGAGAGAATGTTTTCACTGGCAAAAGCTGGCACTTTTTTGGAAAATGCATTCACCTTTAATCGTTTTTTTTTTTTTTTTTTTGTAGCTGTCAACAGAATAGAAATCTTGTAATACCTTGCTTCGCCACATCTACTATGTCATTGTCTTTATGCTGCCTATTTCTTTTTCCATGTCGCAGGTGCCTGTTATTTTCTTTTTAGGATCCCATCTACCTCATCTACAAATGGCGTGCGTTTTCATAATCAAATGCAGCCCTTGAGCCCAAATGTTTACCAACTCTTTTGTGCTGTTATTCGAGCTGCAGCTTTTATTGAGAAATAGTGGTTTGTTAATACCAGGTGTGTTGATGGGAACTACATAAAACAGACATTTCTGAGGTTGTTAAAAAAATACTTAATAATACTTATTATTATAATTAATAGAATAAGATGAGAACATTAGAGGAGAAATAACCCTCACAGAATATTGTAAACTCAATGATGGCATGGGCTGTGTTGGCTTCAGAGCCAAATGAAAAATAAAACACATGTGAAAATTCATCTTTAATGCTCAGTTTGTGTTACTCATCACCTCTTACTGTATCTCTTTGTATTTCTCTTCTTAAACCGTGCGTGCAAAGATCACCTTGACCACTCCTGTGTTTTAATTGACGCCGAACCGTGTCCGCTGGAATTGTGACACACCAGCCAGCTGAACGGCTTGTCAGTTGCCATTCCAGCCACACGTTACTACATTTGCACAGCAGGTGTTGAGTCACATGCAGGGGCCAAAAGCGTCAATTTTGACCCGACAGGAATGACATGTCTTCACACATGGCCAAACTCTTTGAAGGGGAAGCACATCTGCACGTCGACGGCTCACTCAATGCCTATTTGAGGGAGAACAATGGCTGAAATTGATATTCATTTCATTTACATTAAACCCCTGGCCATTTGCTACTTGTTATTTACACACACCGTATTAAGAGGTGCAGTGTCAGTTATGGGTGCTGTTTCAGTATTTAACGGATACACAAGATGCACTTCCAGTAATAATTTTACAGTTTGAGCCCTGTGAGTCCCAGGGACTCGCTGATCAGAAAAGTATGAGTCCCATTATGCATTTAGAGAGTCCCAAATTTCAAATTCTGAAATGGTCGACATATTCAATTGCAGATGATAATAACACAAACACCAACAACATACATTGTTTATTTTTCAAAAATGTTCATAATTCAGGCATACAAGATTTGCTGAGAAATAGATTCTTATTTCATCCCATGGTTCACTCTTTGGTTTATTAAATTCACCTCTCTTTATGTTAGAGCCATAAGGAAAATTTGGTTAAATTACAGATGTAGCTTTTTGAATAATTAGATTTTAATAGATGCAAGGAGTTTGGTTTATATTTGATATTTTATTTAGAACAAATTTATTAAGAACATTGAAGTATCTGGGCTCCATTGGTTGTCCTGTTTTTAGTCTGTTAAGAGGCTAGATTTATGTAAGTATCATTAGGAAGACAATAGGACATGGACAACACCTTTTTTTGACCGTACTTAGTGTTTGCTTATTTCGTACTTCATGTGAACTGATTTCGTATTTCGTTTAAGTGTATTGTATAAGTTTTATTAATCCATGTGATAAAGCCTTAATTTGTGTTCAAGAAAATAAAGCGGTTAATTTTTTTTGGAGCCATGATGGCGGCCTGGTGTATTCCTTGTCGTCGCCGTGGAAAGGAAAAGCCTGTCGAAGAAAAGCACGAGTCAAAAACTTACATGCCCTGCTGACGTAGCGACAAAAGGATACTAAGTTGCCGCTACACTTTACTTGGCTTTCTCAAAGTCAACTTATCATCGCCAAAAACTATCCAACTTTAGCTGCTTCCTCTGTGATATCTCCGCAATAAACATTCGCAACACTTGTTTTAACATTACACAACTTGGCAATCGTCTGCTTCTTGCGAAGTGAAGGCCGATTTCGCCAATCTCGTCTCGTGAGAACAGAAATCTCGTCACGCGAGATCACTTAACGCGAAATCAAAACAACAATGGCAGCGATGGTCAAACTGCGATCGACGCTGGGGAAAAAAGATTTACTGTACTTTTTTTTTTTGGCTGCAAAATTTCCTTGCGTGCCAAAAACGCACATTATTTGGAACTGTGCGTCCCGCGACAAACTTACCGGTATGCGTCTAGGACGCGGGACGCAGGGGTAACGAGATGGCTGCACGCTATAATAAAAAAATACGGTAGCATGCATGCCCGCTAACATATTTTTAAAAAGGCAGCGGAAGCAAAACTGAGTTTGGTTTCCATTTATTGGAGTATTTAACAATGTACTCACGTTATGTTTTGATCAATTCACAAGTCCATCAATGTCCTAATCTTCTGTATCCGAAATGAATGGTGTGGTGTAATTGTGTACAGCATGACAAGAGAGTCGCACACTACGTCATGAGTGTGCGTCGAGAGCGGGAGACGAGAGAGTGACTAGAGAGAGAATACACGCTTCGGGAAAGCTCAATAAAAGTTATCCACGTTATCATGACAGCTGGACTCACGTGTGCCTGACTTGATAACACGACAAATGGCTGGGCAGGTTCCCTCGCGTCCTTGTCAGGCTCAATCTCGTTGTCGCCTCAGAAATGGGTCTTTCATAAACTAGGACAACAGTGCAAGCAGACACGTTAGCCCATGCATCCACAATCCATTCAGAAATTGTGGCGTAACTTGCCCGGCGATGCCTCCCACTTTTAGTAAAGCTGTGTTCGCCATTGCTCGCATGCCACTCGCGTCTTAACTTTGAACGTCATTCGTCAGCGTCATGTAGGAATGTGGGGATTGGTTGAGAGAAAAGTCAGGAATGGAAGCCAAGTGAGGCCGGCAGAGTGGCAGAATAAAGGATTAAAATCTCCCAGAAAGTATATTTATTTAATGCAAGGCAGAATCAGAATCATCTTTATTGGCCAAGTATGTAGAACACACAAGGAATTTGTCTCCGGTATAACACGCTGCACTAGTATCATCGTAAACAAGAAAATCATTGAACCATTTTAGAGTATACCAGTAGTTTTGTAGTACCATTTTGTGGTGCAAGAAGAGTGACTATGTCAGTGACTGTTTAAGGAGTTAATGGCTAGAGGGAAGAAGCTGTTTAAGTGTCTACTGGATTTGGTGCGCAGGGATCTGTAGCGTCTGCCTGAGGGGAGTGGCTGAAAAAGGTGGTGGGCAGGGTGCGGGGGATCCAGGAGGATTTTCCGTGCCCTTGTCTTGATTCTTGCAGTGTGCAAGTCCTCAAGAGTGGGTAGGGCGTTGCCAACGATTTTTTCTGCCGTCCTAACTGTCCGTTGAAGTCGGATTTTGTCCTTTTTTGTGGCGGCCCCAAACCAAACCGTGATGGAAGAACACAGGATTGATTCGATGACTGCCGTGTAGAACTGTCGTAGCACTTCCTGTGGCAAGCCATGCTTCCTCAGCAGCCTCAGGAAGTACATCCGCTGCCGGGCCCTTTTCAGGATGGAGATGGTGTTGACTTCCCACTTCATGTCCTGGGAGACTGCGATTCCCAGGAACTTGAAGGTCTCGACGGTTGACACAGGGCAGTTGGATAGTGTGAGGGGCAACTGAGGAGAAGAATGTTTCCTGAAGTCCACGATCATCTCTACAGTCTTGAGCGTGTTCAGCCCGAGGTTGTGTCGGCCGCACCAGAGCTCCAGCTGCTCCACTTGTTGGCGGTACGCAGACTCGTCGCCGTCTTTGATGAGACCGATGACCGTGGTGTCGTCTGCGAACTTTATAAGTTTGACAGCTGGATCTGTTGAGGTGCAATCGTTTGTGTAGAGAGAGAAGAGCAGTGGCGAGAGGACACATCCCTGTGGGGCTCCAGTGCTGGTGGTGCGTATTGATGATGTTGTTGCTCCCAGTCTCACCTGTTGTGTCCGTCCCGTCAGGAAGCTGAGGATCCACTGGCAGATCGCAGGGGACACACCGAGGTGGAGTAGTTTGGGGGTGAGGCGTTCCGGGATGATGGTGTTGAACGCAGAGCTGAAATCCACAAACAGAATCCTTGCGTAGGTCCCTGTGCTGTCGAGGTGCTTGAGGATGTAGTGCAGACCTATGTTGACTGCGTCTTCCACAGACCTGTTTGCCCGGTAGGCAAACTGGAGAGGGTCCAGCAGGGGTCCAGTGACGTTCTTTAGGTGGTTCAGCACAAGGCGTTCAAAGGACTTCATGACCACAGACGTCAGGGCGACAGGCCTATAGTCGTTCAGTTCCGATGTTGCCGATTTCTTGGGAACTGGGATGATGGTAGACTGTTTGAAGGAGGATGGGACCTCACACAGCTCCAGGGATCTGTTGAAGATCTGTGTGAAGACCGGAGCCCGCTGGTCAGCGCAGACTTTCAGGCAGGAGGGGGACACTTTGTCGGGCCCCGGAGCTTTCTTGATCTTTTGCTGCTTGAAGAGCCGTCTCACGTCCTGTTCGTGGATCTGTAGTGGAGAAAAAGAGGGGGGGGGGGGGTAGGTAGAGTGGTTTCTGGTAGAGGTGGGTGTGTGTGGGAAATGGGGGTGTCCTTTTCAAATCGGCAGAAAAACATGTTTAGTTCATTACACTTTTTACTGCAGTAGGAACGGAAGTTGGCCATCTTTTCCTTGTAGTCCGCCGGATGTTGCTGCGCCACGGTCTTATCTATATCTATATTTATATTGCACTTAATTGAACGATGTACATTGAAACTGTAACATTTATTTTGTGAATGCAAACACTTTGTTTTTCTTCTTTCTTCTTTCTACCCACAATCTTGCTGCTGTAGACAGTAAATTTCCCCAGTGTGGGACAAATAAAGGATGTGTTATCTTAAATATTATGTACACGTGGGGGGGGGGGGGGGGGGGGTTCGCTACTTCGCGGATTTTCGTTTATCGTGGGTGGTTTTGGTCCCCATTAACCACGATAAACGAGGGATTACTGTACCTATTTTCACCTTGTGAGGAACCAAATCTGAACTGATTGCTCAAAAAAAAGAAAAAAGATTCCACAAGATTGCGACAAAGTTAACATGAAGGTGGTCATTAGTGTCAAGGAAGTGGCTTAAAGTGGTACATCTCGACTGAGGGACTGTATCCTTCAAGTGTATAGTGACAGAATTTTCTGGAATGATCAAAGATTTCAGCACAGCTTGTCAGTGAATTTTATCAACTATAGATCAAATCATCAGGAGAAAAGTAAAACCTAGGGTGAAAAAAATTAAGCCCATATTTTTTTAATAATGTCATCGGAATTTGCTTTTTCTGTCAGCTGAGGAGGGAAATCAAACATAATTTAGGTTGGTTTTTTTTCCAGTCCATAATTCTTCAGCTGTGCGTCTTCATTTTAATACTGATTTATTTTTATTTTTTTGACCGCTGACCGTTGGACATATGACAGCAAACTGGGAATGCCCTCATACTAGATAAATTGTGGCCTGTATACTTATTAAGGGTTTATCTGGGCTGTTAAAAGCTTCAACAAAACCGCAGAGCTGCTGACATGCAACAAATCATATGTATTCCGTAAATAAATGAGAAATTCGCTAGAAATTTTAAGAGGCGACGAAGTGGCATTCACTACACACAACAGCTGGGAATGGCGTGGTGTGGTGAAGCAGTAGGCCGGGTCGAGACACCGTAAAATAAACATGTTAGATCAGCCTCGTCTTTACTGAGACGGCCTGATGAAGCTCTGCATTGTCTAGAGTAGCAAATGTTGCATTGGGAGCAACACATGAGCCAGAATTTTACGTGTGGATTAGTGAGGGTTAAACACTTTGTGCATGGGGTTTTTTTTTGGATTTGTTCTATAAATAAGTAAGTCTCACTTTAGCAGAAAATAGTATCAAGAGGTCAAATTGTCCTTTGAAGGAAATAAATATCGGCTTGCATGACTGAGTGGATTATACTGGGATGCAAACAAGTTGAGTTTTTTTTTCTTTGTAAATATTCTATCAACAGCCTTCCGTCAAAAACAAGCTTCAAGTATGAAAGACCCCCTCCCCCCCAATGCATTAATTAAGATAATAAGATTTACAACCAGGTTGCAGCTATATTATTATGTCTATCGTAGTGTACGTCAAGCACCTGATATGGAAATGATGGCCAAGGATGACTACTACTCTTAGAGCATCTCAGTCCGGTAGTCACGATAATTACAATTTAATACAATCATGCTTACTCTCTGAAATTTTATCACGGGTGGACCATCTTCTTGCCATTAAAGTGTTTTCTTCTCAATTTACTTATTTATTTATTTGCATTTGCGTCAAACGCCAGACAGTTTCTCGCTTCTCTTTTTTTGCTGGTGTGTCCCATACCAGATTGGAAAATCAGAAAGTCAATTAGCATGCTCTGAGATGCTAAATATGGTGGTTAGCATAATCCATATTTCAAACTGTAATACAAACCTAACCATCCAAAATGTTATCACCATCTTGTTCTTCCTTCTTTGTTGTTTTCTTTTACAGTTTGTCTACTTTTTCTATTTATTTTTTTGTGTGTGTCACGCGCCAAATTGGAGTATCGGATGAAACTTGAAACTGGAATACTGTCTAAAATTTTATCATGTTTTTTTTGAGGGGGCGGGGGGTCCAGTCTTGCTGTCTTCATTTTTTTCCGACTGATACCAGGACGAGTATTAGTATTCACTGTTGAGTACATACCAATACCGAGTATCGATACCAGTTGTACTTTTCATTCATAAAGTTTCAATACACATAATAACAAATAAGGGTGAACAAAGACCTTTATTTGTTTCTGACACACATGTGTCAACCTGCCAGAGTGCAGCTCCAACTACTGTTGAGTTGGAGCTTCCGGTCAGAAGGACAAGATATCAGATATGTTTTGGCCTTAAAGGAGATATCCGCTCTTTTTTTTCTTTTTTAGATTTTCTAGTTTGAACATTGTTTTCTGATTAATATTGTGTTTGTGGAATATGAATTAAGCAGCAAACTCAATTAATATTCAATATCAGATTGTTTCAACTAGAGGGGCTACATAGAAATATGGTGAAGGCATATGTTTAGTTGGCTTTCCCTCTAAGTATCTGTGGCTAGTATTGTCAGCCTTTACCAGTACCCAATATCAAATTAATGCTGGTATCAGCCCGATACCAATCGACACCGGGCCATTCCAAGTTGTGTCACACCCCAGATAAGAGAAGCGGAAAGACAGCTATTTCTCTGAAACGCTGGATACGGCGGTAACGATAATTTACTATTTGAAATGATATTATGAACTAAATATTATTATTATATTTTTTTTCTCTTTGCATTGTCATCTTCTACAGTTTGTGTCTTCTTTTGACGTAAGTTTGCTGTTGCGTCATGCAACGGATGGGTCAAAAAAACAACTACCTGTACAACTCTCAGCGATGCTCAACACAGTTGTAACAATAATGAGCAAGTAAAGAGTTGTACTAACCCTCTGAATTTTGATGATGCGCCTCCCCCTCCTAGTGTACACAAACAGACTTGTTTTGACTTTTATAGTTTTTATAAGAGAGGCGCGCCAACTCAGTCAGGATGTTGAACAAGGGCGCATGGCTTTAAATGTTTGGGAAAGCCTTCTCCCAAGCAGTCTGACCTTACTTAAATATTCAATACCGGCAGCTTGCATCAGTGTTTACAGTCAGGCTGTCTGCGTCCCCTCTGAGCTCTGCTAAGTGAACCGTGGCCGCTTCAATGGCCTCGCTGATTAGGAGTTAAATGTCTCCAAAGAATGGAGACAAGTGACGGCCGCAGACCAAGCGTGACACACGTTGTGTGCTGAAACAGTTGTCTGGTTGCCCCGCTAACACAAGATAGGAAGTCCGATACGAGGCCGGGGCTCGACTGTTTGTTCATAAAGAAGACGGAGGCGGGGGGGGGGGGGGGGGGTGAGAGCGCCGTGACGGGGGATTAAAAAAAGAAATCTTTAAGCACCTGCAGTAAAACACAATGCACACTTATGAAAACAGCCAAGCCAGGAATTTTTCCAAAATGAGCCAAGTCACGTCTTCAACGCAACCGAGACAGGAGCATGAAAGCGGCAGAGGAAATGGGGGTAGAGGGAGGCGTCACCTGGAGAGCGGGCCGCCGCTGCTGACAGGATCCCGACCGAGCGAGACGCCCGAAGTAACGACGGAACGCTGGGCCCTGCACCTCACGGGGGTTGTCGGGGGTGGCTGCCTTTGCAGACAGCTGTTGGTGAGCACATCATTGGCCTTTCTGCAGCAGCGAGACGCCGGCTGACAGATTAGGGTTGACGTCTCTTCAAAACGTCCTTGACATTTATTGGGAAAGGTTAGGTGTGTCATTACTGTATAGTCTTGTAAGGCACATTTTCACCAAGCTTTTTTCAAAAATGACATGCAAACATTGATGCCTTCGTTTCCACTATTCAGTCACAGGGAACATTAATCCTATTCACCAAACGTTCAGGGAAATACAGGTTTCAGGTGAAATTTCAGTGACGTTTAAAGTGACCTTAATTTGACCTCTCAACTTGAATGAATGCATGTGACCAATTGCTCAGTAGGGCTGAGCAATGACAGGAAAAAAATATCCCGATCATTTTGAGTGGTGTTGAAATTACAATTAAATTTATCAAACCATTTTTCATTGAAACCTTGCATTTATTCAACTCCTCAAAACTACAGTCATAGTTTTATGCTCATTCATCCCTCCATGTTGAACACTATTCTTTTTGTCACGTAAATCATGGCCTAGTAAATATGTGTAATTCAAGCCTCAATTTTCATTTTGCAACATCCATTCCTTTGATGCCTTACATCTTTGCCCAAATTCAAATAATGTGAATAAGAATTTACCTTCTCTCTATATAATATTTATTGTTACCTTATTTTTCCCCCACAAGCCTTAGGGTTTACTGGGAAAACCTGCGACCATTCTGCAAGGTATTCATTTTTCTTCGATTATAACATTTTGAAGATTGTGATAAGCCAAAATCAAAGTTTCGATTAATCGCCCAGCCGTTCTGCTCAGGGTTTTACTACGTTGTGCACTATTTGCTGTTCTCCAGCAAGGAGCTGAAGAACAAAATAGCTACAGGTTTGAACATTTCCAAGGATGCCCACTTTCATGACTTTTTATGACTCTTTACAGTCTCTCTACCTCTGTTCCAGATTTTCTGGCTACTTAGTATTTGAAGGATCTGTATGCTGATTTCATGATGTCAAAATGTGAACATATGATTAAAAACGACTGTTTCAATACCAATTCTAAATGAACCAGGAAATGTTTTGTTCAATTCATGGATCAAACACCAGTTGTGAATTTTGCCGTTCAGCTGCTTGTGGGAGGACAGGAAGTTGTGCCTAAAGTACTGAATCTCAGAACAGTTGGATATGTGCATTCAACACTTTCAAGACGGTCAAAAGAAGCTGACCTGTAGAAGCCATTGTGAATTTTAAGGTTATCCTAAAACATTACCCGAAAACCCCGTGTCCCAAAGTTTTGGAGAGTAATGCCTATGTGTTCCATTCACACTCACAATCACACCTATTGGCAAATTAGAGTCTTGTCAGACTGTCCCTGAAAAATCCCAGAAAGCACAACGTGAGTCTGCACAGGAAGGCCGGCGCCGAGAGTTGAACCCCAAAGCTCAAAACAGTGATGAGGACATACACTCCATTTGTCTAGCGCGCTGCCTCATTTACAAGCCACCAAGCGCCACAAAATGCTGCTTTGGAACACACTGGTCTGCTAAGATAAACAAGAAGGCCTCTTGAGTTTTAGTGAAGAGGAGGTGAAGTCGTGGCCCGTTCTGCGTGATGTCACAAGGACGAAGGCTCATTTACGATCAGGGAACCTGAATGAGGTGTTTACTGCACCTTTCAGATTGCTAATCTTTTGTTATGACTTGGCCGAAAAAACATTTGGCCGATAGGGTGGATCCGCTGATAACAAAATGTTTACGGCTGCTCGCTGTCCTTTTTTTTTCTTTGTTTTTTTGTCACCTTGACAACACAAGCCTAATAACAGCAACGATCCAAAAGCTTATCCCAATTTGCTCAAAGACATGTTTTAAAATTCACAATTGAAAACCGGTCTCACGTTTCACAATGTCTGTGGCGTCCTAATAGCCCAAGCATCAATAATTACAGCATACTTTCCACACCCTTTTTTTGCAAAGTAGCCAGCCATTATCCATTCCCCTACTGGACGATGGTAAATCCAAATTTTGTTACCTTGGAGCTGATGGTGGAGCTACACTTTGAGCTTGAAGTTAGAAATCTATGAACTACAAATCACAGGCTAGCCACTTTGATCTCACACCATCTTTCCCTTCTGGGCTGCTTCATCACCACTCTCCTGCCTAGCTTCCCTGGTCAGCTGTGCAGCCACTCGTGTAAAAAGTGGAAGCTCATAGGGGATAGGGCTTTTTCTCTCTCCCCTAAACTATGTAACATTAGACTCTTTTTTTTTTAAACCATACTTAAAACACATTTTTATTCCATGGTGTTCAACACAGCATGATACTTGAGCCCTTATTTTAGTGTTGTGTGTGTTTGTATTGTTTTTAACTTTTACTCTGTTGTTATTTATCAAAATATGTTTTGTTTAATTGTCATTTTTGATTGACGTTAAACACTAAAGCTCCAGTTTTTAAAGTGCTCTTTTTGACACTTTTAGTCCCACCTCAAATTGTCATGACTCAGAACACAAACTGACACGAAACACAAGAAATTGTCATTATTTCCCCAAAAAGCCACAATATCATTTAATATAAAACACCCTTTAAGATGGACCGTCGTAAGGAAGTCCTTGTCCATGAGGAGTGCTGGCAAACAGCAGAACTCCCAGCCAGCGCATACAGAAAAGGATTTAAACATGCATTTTCTTTTATTACTACATTGTACAAAGTCATATGGAGAATCCAGGTGGGTATTTTTTTGTTTGTTTTTTGTTTTTTTGCAGACATGGGGACAAAAGTCTGCATCCTCTTGAAGCTTCCAGCAGTAAAAAGGTAGGGGGGTGGATCAGTCTTGATAGGTGGGCATGTACACAGGTGTCCATTAGTTAGGGGGTCCCTCCTGCCTTTTTAGACCGTCAGCTGAAGGGGAAGCGGAAATGTGGTGTAAGGCAGGAAAATGACTCAACACTTCGACTACTCATAAAAACTTCAAAACATAGCCCAATATCATGAACTTTTGGGGTAAGTACTGTACTGTACATTCTTGGTCCAGACTGTGTCCATTCAGAAGGAGTCATTGGTTTCGACCTGGCAGAATCCTTCCCACACACTCATGCTTACACACATTCATACAACAGATGCCACAGAGGTGACGGACGTCACCTTATTGTCATCCGCCCAGGGCTGCAGGTTCTGCAAGGCGTACAGGGAGGAGTTGTGCAGGCAGAGCGGGTCGGGCTGCAGGGGCTGGCTCAGGGTCTTCTGGAAGGCTTCCTGCTGGAGCTGGAGCATGAGCCGGTTGGCCTGCTGCCTCTCGGCCTCCCGCTCCTCTGCCGTCTGTCTCCTGATCGGGTAGAAGAGACCAGAGAGGGTTTTAGCATTGCTGTGGGTAGAGAGACAAGGAAACGGATTTGCTAGTACAGAACAAGATGACACCAAAGCCCTGGATAATATTAAAGTGATATTGAAGTGTTTTAGAAACCGAGTTTGTGAAACCTTCGTTCTTTCAGCAGGAAGTGGGAGCAAGTCAGCCATAATTCTTCAGTTTTCACCTGCAACTTTAATGTCAGTCCCAGATTCCCAGGGCAAAAACCAAGCCAGTCAAGTCAAGTCCCAACTACATTTCAAGCAAGTCATGTCAAGTAATTCCTTGGTTTAAGCACGTCACATGCCAATCGTACAATCTTGCTGAGGAACAGCATGTCAGCATTGATTGGACAGTGACAAGACTTTTTAACATGCATGACAGTGCATGCGATGCTAGCATCAAGTGTTCAACTTCAGATCAGTTTGGGCTCTGATACTAGTGTACTTCTCTGAAGATGGATGTTGTGTGGCCTACTCTGTGTTACTACCTTTCACACTGAACAGAAAAAAAGGAAAAATCTGGGAAGAATGGGCATTAATGGGCCTTGTGGCTGTGGAAGTCGCCTCTTTCACACAGAGATCCTACAGGCTATTGGCATCCATAACAGTAGAGCTGACATGTATCCTTCTGTGCCTTAAACAGAGAATCCAGCACAGCAGGATATTGCAGTAACTTTCACGCATCAACATGGGATCCCAGCAATGCAAAATACACTTACACACAGGTGGCATCCCAACTCTGTTATGACTGTGATACCGGACCGAAAGAGGAAATTTCTATGTTGGCTCTACCCAACCGTTGGCTCTACCCTACCTTTCACGCAGAACAGCGACACAAAAATATGCTTTCAAAGTCAGTGTAAAAGAGGCTTTGTCTTACACAGCTAACAGCAGACACATCTGGCATTTACATGTTTTCCTTTCATGTTGAACTCAGCAAAATTGAATATTTTAGCAGTAAAAGACCTGAGTAATCTTGCACATATCACAAAAACAAGGTGAAAAGGTATTTTCACAGGCAGTGTGAAAGTATGCTCTGTGGCAGTAGAAGTTGTGGTTTTGTGTTTTTGTTTTTTTTCCCAAGATGTGCCGTTGGCAAATGCTGTTCAAGGGTCTTGTTATGTATTTTTTTTTGGGTTGATTTAGTGTTTCGTTTGTCACATTGTGTTTGTTGTTACGTCGTGTTGACCTGCTGTGGATTGTTTTCAACATTTTTTTTTCCACGTCAAAGGAGAAGAATCTGTGCCTGGATGTTGCGCCTTCTCGGCAGCACGCATGTACCACCACTGATTTTGATTGGGAGGAATGTCGGCGCCATTTGACTGTTGTTGCTGGACAGCCCCAGAGCGATTTTGTTTTGCGCCTGTAATGTTCAGCATTTTCACAGCCCTGCTTTGTTCAGCAGAAAAGGTCGTTGCTGTTGGACAGTCTGCGGCTGGATGGATGCTTGTGTAGTCGACAATGAGAAGAGAGGAGGGTCAGCGCTAAGGGCCGATGCGTATGTAGAACTGGGAGTCGCGGCTGGGAATTGAAGCGGATTTACATGGGAAAAGAGAAGTGAGCGCTTTTTCGTCAATGGACGTGGCAGCTTCAAACTTAGCTTGTAGCGGATATGTGCACATTTTCAGCAGACATCTTTGATCCACTGGTGAAAGGACACTTTGATTCGCTCTTCTTTCATCTGTAACTGCTTCAAACAACAACATGTATGCAGAAAAAGTGGTTGAGATTGCACGACTAGAGGTGTCTTTTATGTGTTGTGTTATTTTGTCATTTTATATTAACTGTTCATTTTATGGCAGCGCGGGCACCCGCAGCGGCTCCTCTCTCTTTCCTGTGGTTGAGAGGAAAGTAATTAAATTTGTGCTGTATGTTGCACATAGAGCACATTTGACAATAAAGTTGACTTGACTTGACTTAACTTGACTAATGGTTTCGTCCAGTGAGAGTCGAATCAAACAACAGACAAATGGTGGGGATGTGAGACAAACGCAAAATAACTGGTAGCCATGTCGACATTACAAGTATTGTTTGAGTGTTAACATGCCATGGAGAAAACTGCACATAAGCATTTTTATTTCCTCGCCACCTGTGTCGGGGGATTGGGAGGGCGAGATGACAGCTGATCTAGCTGAGTGGCAAGTGTTAGCGACGAGGAAACCTGACTGGCAGGCAGGGAGGTGGGCGGCGCAGCGTTACACGTGTTAACATGGAGATGCGCGTGTTGTACGGCATGTCGTGAGGTGGTTGGATTACCCGCGACTCTGATTTTGCAGAAGAGTAGCTTTATATGAAAAATTTAACTACAGAACCTGGCTGTTGCGAACCAAACACAGGAGCACAGCTTGTCAGAAACCATCTCTCAGATGGATTCAAGGAGGCATTTTGCATGTTGTACATGCATATATTAAGATGCACCTTATCCCATGGGCGGACTGACTTTAGACAAAAGCAAGTAATTTTACCTGAGGGTCTGTAATTTCCCTAAAAAAGGATAAACACACACACACACACACGCACGAAGCTGAAGAAGAGAAGAAGCTTGCGCAAAGGTTCGGATTAAGGTGAGGGTGTGGGTGCACAGTCCTCACTCCCACCATCTTCACTCCTGCCAGGTGGTTTCCGGTGGCATGAGGGTACCCATGACGACCTTCTCCTGGCAAGAGTTGCAGGGGGCTGCCGGTAGTCCGGTCTGTTGGACTGCGCCTATGCCTGCCCCCAGGTGCCGGTTTGGGATCACTCTTTGTCTGGCCTCTACCCTTTGACCTGTTCGGCTTGGGTGACCCTGCCAGGAGTGCGGGACTTCTGCCGACATAGCTCTAGGGGTCATGGAGACGCGCAAAGTGCTTCACCACGATAGGTGGTGATCCCATCGAGGCACACACACACACACACACACACACACACACACACACACGCACACACACACACACACACACACACACGCACACAACAAATTACATGTAAATCTTAGGGCAACTGAAACTCAAGTTAAAAGGTTCTTAAGGAAACCTATGAAGTGGAATCATACAAATTATTACATTAAAATATGCAAATTATTCAAGTACAACCAAAGATTTTCAACCTTAAATGAATAAAGGCATTAAGTTGAATGGATGACCTAAGTCAAAACTTACAATTTAAGTTGGACTTAAAATCCATCCAATCCATTTCCAAGCAATATGCATCCATATAAATTAACTGATAAACCACATATTTCATATTTTATATCCACTATGTATACACTTAGAGAGCACACTATTTCTATTTTTTTAATAAACTCAACCTCTCATAGCTGACTGTTGTTCTTTATTTTGCAAAATAGTCAAGAGTAACTCAACAGCGCCTCTGCTGATGGTAGCCGAGTAGTGCAGCCCATTTAAGTCTATAGTATGTTTTGATCAATATCCATATCAAAAATCAATAACCAGGCTGGAGTGAAATGCTGTGCTAATAGCTATAAGAAGAAAATGATTAGGGCAGGTATGGCCCTCACGCAGGCGCGCGCAGCAAGCTGCGGCCATTAGCCACGCGTTATTGCTAACAGCATTACCATAATATGGTTGGCTGCCTGCTGATTCGATCACCATCTTGTTAGTTAGCATGCTTGTCACATGAGCGCATCCCTCATGTTGAGGCTAGCAGGTGCACACTGCTACGGCAGCGGCAGCATCAATCTCGGTCAAACGAGGAAGTGGGTTCAAGCCTGTGCGCTTATTTGTCTTGACACGCCATTTTGTCTGTGCTGAATTTAGTTTTGGGCATTGAAATTGGTGTTTGCTGTACATTAGTTGCAGAGGCGATTGCTCTAAGACTGCAAGGGAAGCACAGCTTCCCCTAAAATGTCAAAAAATAAGTGATCAAATATACTGTATATGTGTACATACAATTGTGTGTACATGTCATTGACTAAATATGTGGTACAACACGCTCAACTTTTGTTCCAAATAAGCTTCTTATTATTGGTTATGACGTGACTCTCTTCTCATTCATTCCCGCAGCTTCAGTGTGCTTTAAACTGTCTGCACGCTGAGCGTTTACAGCGCGGACGCTGGGCGTCGAGAGAGTTCAGAGCCCATTGTCCCAATGCTTTGAAACGAGACGAGCAATTGAATAAATGCTGGTTTTGTCCCGCCCACCGGACGCTCAGCGTCTCTGGGAGTCGATGGACAGTGGCCGTCTATCGGCTGACCCGGACGCTCGGCTTTTCTGCATGATGATTGGATGATCTGTCTGAGGCTGAATCTCTTTTTGATTGACAACAAAATGAGCCAATCACCGATCTTTTAGTGTACGCATCCGTGGGAGCATTTTTCAATTCTCATTCTGTTCTGAGTTGAACTGGAGCCTTCTTCTAATCATCTACGCGACACGCTCTTTGTTGAAAATGACTAGGAACAAATGAATCTTTTATTTCTGGTGGGTTTTATTGTAGTTGCTTGTGTTCGCAGACTGACCACAGTTTCCGTCCTAACCGAGCAGCGGGACACTCGTTAAGTCCCTGGAAAAGATGCATTGTTGGTATGACAGGGTCACAGATCATTTTCTAGAAAAGGAATGGCGAGTACAATTCACGTATAAATAAATGGACACATTTTATGATGTCGGCCGAAATTGAGCTTCCCCCCCTTGACAGACCAGCATCCGCTCACCCACCAACTTTGTGGTCCACGAATGAATTTTGCAAAGCACATGATAATATCAATACAAAATATTGAATACTAGACCATATATTATACAGTACAGCATAGGTGTCTTGATTGCATATGAATATTTTAATCATAGTTTATACTTCTTTTTAGTTGTGTTTTTCAAATTCAATTAGTTTTGATTACTTCTCATAGTGGTTTTTATTCAGGATGAGCGAGTATCGATTCCACGTGTCAGTATCGGGCCAATTCCAGCCTTATTTTAAAGAGTACAGGAGTACTTACTACCCCTGATGCTTAGGGCAAAAAAACCCAAATTCTCCTCAGCAGACTGAATACTTGTACTGGTATTGGTCTGGGAAAAAAGTGGAATAGAACATCACTAATTTTTACATTATTTGATTTTTTTCCGAAAATACTGAGTTTTAATGTAGTTTATTCCTTTCAGTTAGTTTTTTTTTTTTAATTATCATGGTGTATTCCTGGTGTGTGTGAGATGGAAAAAACGGTCGCCATCAGTAACCGGCACTTAAAAACTCAACAACAGGTATAATAAATAAATAAATAAATAAATGAAAACAGACTACCAAATATTCCGTACAGCTGTTAAATCCAGCTGTCATAAAACTGGCCGAGCAAACAAACAGGGGAGCCGCCCATACTTGCGGTTCTGTTCACAGATTTTTTTTTTCAATGTTTTGAAGATATGTTCAATACCTATAAAGCACTTATTGTAGAAGTGAGTCTGTAAACACCTTGGTTATTTGCTGACAAACAACCAAAACAAAAATTGTCATTTTTGAGTGAACATCATGTTGCCTCGTGGCTTCAGATATGCTTTTTAAAGGCACGGTCACTTTAAGGACATGGGGTAATTGGATTTATCACACGTTCACCTCCAAACGATTGCAAACAGCGGCAAGAATGAAGTGCAGAGAATGCACGTGTCTCCGGTGAGAGGCTTTGAGTATTGCTGTGGACAGCAGCATTCTAAAAGGCCTTTTAGGAGGCTCCGGTAATTGTGCTTGGTCAAGCGAACTGGCCTCTGCCGGCCGCCCAGCTAAGCAAAATAAAAAGGTACGCACAGTGTTGCGAGGCGCCTCTGATGTTTAAACCGCAACAGCCATTTTGTGCAACATCAGAAGCTACTTTGGATCTAAGGGCAAAACAAAGCGCGTCCATTTAGGGCTTGACAAAAGTGCACATGCTGGTTTGATGGATCAGTTTTGGGCTGCATTTCTTGAGTTCTAATTATATAGAGTTCTGAACAAACGAATCAGGCATGAAGAAACCATCTAGCCTCATGAAATGCTTTAAATACGGATTATTTGGATTTCCAGTGAGCTCCGGCCATTATCAAGTGCTTTAATTAAGATCTTTTCCTTTTCAATGAGCTCTCAACATGTTACCATGATTTTTAACAGGAATGGGTGATTTCAATATCAACTGAATTCTACTTAGCAATATGACTTTGAAAAAATAAGAAGAGGCTATCCTGCAGTTCTGAATGTTTGACCATTTTGAATAGGAAATAGGAAATTTCAAACTGCATTCTCCTTGTGACAACCGCATAAACAAAAGGGCGTCATGATGTGCTTTATTGAGGATTCTTTCAATTTTGGGTCTCTTAATGTTTTACCATTTTGAACAGGAGTAAAAATTTTGAAACTGCACTAGCCTTCAACCATTTGCCCTGTTGTTTAGCAAAACACAGTATAACATGTTTAATCTCACACACCGTGGTTTAGGAATGCCTGCATCTAGTAGGAGTTCAACAGTGGAGCATCACGACACTTACCGCCATTTTGTTCGCCTGTTCTGAAACCACGTCTTAACTTGGGCGTCTGTCATCTTGAGAGCCTTGGCCAGCGTGGCACGCTCGGCCGACGCCAGGTACTTCTGCCGGTGGAAGCGTTTCTCCAATTCGCAGATCTGCACTCGGCTGAAGGACGTGCGGGGCTTTTTCCGCTTGGGCGGCGTGCGGTTCTGGTACGGGTGGCCGATGCGGCGGGTCACAGAGAAGGGTGACAGGGCGGCTGGAAAATGGAGAAACACAGGAGCAGGCTGTTTTTTGGAGTGGTAAAACACAAGCAAAAACTGACAAATCATTGCAGTGATTGGTAGAGATGGGGCTACTTGAGTCACATGACTTGACTTGAGTGAGACACTTTTAGGACTTGGAACTTGCTTTGGTAAAACCTATTAAAACCTCAACTTTTTTCCGCCTCTGGTGATTTATGTCCCGGGTCAGTTATTACCATCAAAACCCAGGAAGAAAAAATTTCCCTGGAGATTTGGTTTGTTTTTCAGTCCTTAACTGGATGAAGTGATTGCCAATTTTGTGGTACATTTCGGGCCTCTGAGCGAAAGGCCTGGAAGCTGCCAGTTGAGGACGATTGTAATTATGATTGTCTGTGAATCAATAAAAATCACATTTCTCATAAGGAAAATTTGTAGAATGGAGTAGGGAAAAACAGGAAAACAGCAACAACAAAATGTACCATTCAGAAAAACACAGCTTCTCAGAAATGATCCATCCATCCATTTTCAGATCCACTTCATCCTCACGAGGATCGCAGGCATGCGGGAGCCTGCCCCAGCTGTCTTCAGGGAGTAGACAGGCTACACCCTGAATTGGTTGGCAGCCAATCGAAGGGCACACAGAGACGAACACCCATTTGCACTCACACTCACACACAGGGACAATTTAGAGTATTCAATCAACCTGCCGTGCATGTTTTTGGAATGTGGGAGGAAACCGAAATACCCGGAGAAAAGACACGCAGGCACTGGGAGAACATGCAAACTCCACACATGAAGTGGATTCTCGAACCCTGCACCTCCGCCATGCTGCCCTCTTTAAATTAATTATTCAAAAAATAAAATAATGATTAAATGTTAATTTTCTCCTCAGTTGATCATGAAAGTGTCGTCAACCAGTCCATCCCTAGTTGTTGTCATGGCATGTCAGCAATGTTTGTGGCATGATCTCAGATTGGCTTCATCAAGGATGCCCAAATGATGGTGCGCAAGCTTTAAAGTACATTGGTATGTTACAGTATATCTGATATATCAATTACACATGCATAGTGTCCTATTTTTTAGGTTGCCTATAGGGGGAGGGGTGCTCCATTTAACTTGATTGTTTTATCAACTTTGCCTGATTAAATAATGCTTTTTGAACGGGCCATGTTTCCAGGTTCTGTACTGGAGAGCTGTGGTGCACCTTCTCTCTCATGTTAATTTAGTGTAGCTTATATGTGCTGGCACCTTGAATGCATTTATTAGTTTTATTTTTTATTTTATCCGAATGATGCCTGAAATTGACTTTTTTTCTGACATCTTTTAGGTTAAGGAGAAGGGCTACACCAGGGGTGCCCATTAGGTAGATCCTGATCTACCGGTAGATCTAAGACAGGTCCCGAGTAGATCCGAGGAGTGTCGAGGAGAAAAAAAACCCCAACCATTTGTGTGTCGTTGTACATGTTAGTAATATATATGTTTTGTGTTAATGTATGCTGCACCCTAATCATCCTATCAGTCTCATTTTCACCCAAAAAAATTTTTTAAATAAAATAAAGTGATTACGTCACTGGAAGTTGTTTGCGCTCAGCAGTCAACAATTGCAGCTTGTGATCAGAACTGTTGCACTCCATCTTTTATCGTCATTATTCTCATTCAAAATTTGCTTCGTGTACAATTCACCGAGGGCATGGGCAAAGAATAGGAATCTAGGAGGGCCCAGGGAAGTACCGGTACTTTAAAACTGTATGTGTGCGCTACGATAGTTAACAGGTTGCAAAAGTGCCTCGCATGCCTCCGTTTCAGGCTGTTTCTCATCATGGCGTGCATGTGTGCATGTGTGCGTGTGTGCGCGCGCGTGCCGGTAAGGGTAGATCCCGGGAGGTTAGTTGATCGAAAAGTAGAACTTCTGTCCAAAAGGTTTGGGCACCCCTGGGCTACACCATCTAGTTTGTGGTTCTAATTTTTGTTTGATGTTTTGTCACTTGTTTTGTTTCGTGTATATCAGGAATCAAATGTTTAAATAGGCTTTGTCTTCCTATTTTTGTAACTATTGTGTATTGGGAAGGAGGTGTGCCATATATATGGTGGTTGTTTTTGTTCTCATTTTTTTTGTCTTATCTTGAGCATGTTTGCATTGATGTTTAAAGGCAAAATTGTTCAATGTATAGCTTGTAAATATTTTATTTTATCACACTGTTGCTGTTAAAGGTTTTTTCTTCAACATATTTGAGAGTTTTGCAATATTTGGGGCTTTATTTATTTTGACTTATTTGGTGCACATGTTTAGGAGTGTGTTTTGATCATGTACTATTAAACATTGATCCCTAAAGTCAGCATAGTTATGCATACAACTTGTACATTTTTATTTTAAATTTTTAACATGCTGATGCCGTTAAATAGGTTCTGTACTATTTTTCAGCTATTTTTTGAGACCATCTGTGAGAGGGAGCGGGGAGTGGGTGCACCATCTTGGCAGGTATTTGTATGTTCGAGTCATATTTTGATTAAAAAAATGTTCAAGGTTGTGTACTGTATAGGAAAGGAGGTGGTAGTTCCATTTGTTGCTGAGGCGGTGACTACACCTGGGCAAGCCCCACCTATTTGAAATATTCATTTTTAAGGTGTGCATGGATGAGGAGGGTGATGCCAATTTGTTGTGCATTCCCGTGAGGCGGTGACTCACCTGGGCAAGCCCCCTTTGGGAAAGAATAGTCTGCGAGGAGGCCATTGCCATCTCGCAGGTGCGCGAACTCGGGATAATAGCATTTAGCTAAGGTCTCCACCGTGCTCCAGACGGGGACCCTGCTGATGTCCCCCTTGGGGAGAGGGCAGAGGGGCCCGGCCGCCGCTGCCCCGTTCCCCGGCCCCCCCGCGGCCTCTCGTGCTCGGCTCTCCTCTGCCTGCTCCCCTAAAGGAAAGGGAGACACAGTGAGGTCCCGCATCTGGAGCAGAGCGGCCAGCCGGGCGCCATCGGCGGCCCTGGGTGGTGAATTACATGAGGGAGAAGCCTGAATGATGAACTCCGGCTATTTGAATGACAATTATGCTTTCAGTTGAGTAACACAAGTGACAGATAGCATTGCTGAGGATGGCAACTCAAAGCAGTCAATCGGCATCAACACCATAGCGTCAAGGGGGTTGGTAACAGGTAAATCGGCAAGGATAATACAACAAAGTCAAGTCAAGTCAAGTCAACAGTATTTATAGAGCACTTTCAAACAGCCATCGCTGCATACAAAGTGCTGTACATGGAGCGATTTAACATATACAATAAACAGTAAGACGAATCAGTAATAAGTAATAAGTAATAAGGCGGTAGAAAGCACCAAGCAGTAAAATCAAGAGCAAATCTAAGTCATGCTGAGTCAAACGCCAAAGAATACAAGTGAGTTTTGAGGAGGGCTTTAAAGATGAAAAATGACATATACACGCCATAAAAGCAGATGAATAAAACAATTCTATACAACACTATTAAAAGTGGGGGTTAGAAACTAACGTGTTATTATGCATCCAAGTACATCAATGTCTTTTTTTTTAACTTACTAAATCAATCGACAAAACCAAGGACCTCACTAAAATGTGTTTCGTTTTTTTTCCCAACAAAGATGGCTTATGCAATTAGACGATGAGGAAAGCAAAATTTATAAGTGGGTCCACTAAGAAAATGAATCTGGAGTGTCATCCATCCATCCATTTTCTCATGGGCAAAGGTGGGGGAAACATGTTGGAGCCTATCTCAGCTGTATTCGGGCAGTGGGCGGGGCACGCCCAAAACTGGTTGCCAGCCGATCGCGGGGCACAACAACCCCCAGTCACACCGAAGGGACAACTTGGAGGGTTCCATTAACCTGCCATTCATTTTTTTGGAATGTGGGAGGAAACTGTAATACCCAGAGAAAACCCACACAGGCTGAGAGAGAACATGCAAACTCCAAACAGGAAGGCTAGAATCAAATCCTGCCCCTCTGCACTGTGAAGTGGCCGTGCTAACCAGTCAACTGTCCTGCCACCCTGGATTGTCATTAAAAACAGTGAAAAGTTATTTTAAAAACACTTTTAAAAATAATATATTTTTAAGACTGTTAGAATCAAATGAAAATTGTCAATAAGGTTTCAACAGCTAGGACCCCTGTTTCAAATTCTGGAAAAAGTGGTGCACATGCAGTTGAAATCTTTCTTGGATGAACATAAACAACATAAGGTCTTCCAGTCAGGTTTCAAGACGATGCATAGCACAGATTCAGTCCTGTTATGCGTTTCTAATGATATCCTCCTGGCAAATGACACTGGAGACTATGTGTGTCTGATTTTATTGGATTTAACTGCAGCAATTTATACATTGGATCACAGTATTCTGTTGACTCGTTTGCAGCACTTGGTGGGCATTGGCGGTAGTGCTCTTGAGTGGTTCAGGTCCTATTTATCTGACAGAACCTTTTGTGTCAGCCTTGGCTACTCTGAGTCACGTACTACTCCACTGTCATGTGGTGTTCTACAGGGCTCTATTCTGGGACTTTGCGCCACCTTACTTCTCTGAGCTCAACCACCTGCCTGGCGCCTCAGGTCTGCGGACCAGACATTATTAGAAGTACCAAGAACTAAACGAAAACTCAGAGCCGAAATTCCGTTGCTGTTCCTCTCTCTGGAATGACCTCCCACTGAACATTCGGCAAGCCCCTTCGCTGCCCATCTTTAAAACCCGCCTCAAAACTCACTTGTATTCTTTGGCATTTGACTCAGCAAGACTCAGATCTGATCTTAGTCTTACTGTTTCGTGCTTTGTACCATCTTTGTTATTGATTTTTAGCTCTATTGTTGTATATATGTTAGTTGCTCCATGTACAGCACTCTGTATGCAGCGATGGCTGTTTGAAAGTGCTCTATAAATACAATGGGGTTGAGTTGAGTTGAGTTTAGTTGAGAAATCACTAGCCAGTTTTCACACCCACTACCCAGTTTGAAGGATCCAAAATATGAACTTCTGTTCGATTTAAATAATTTTTAACATCAACAAACATATCTAAAAAAATACATGCCACAGTTATGCATTAATGACAATTTTTTTCCTTTTACTTGAGCATTTTTGTTCCCCCAAACAGGGAACTTGCATGTTGTCATTTTGTTCTTCCTGCCTGCTTGCTTGGCTCACTTTCATTGAAAGTATTAATAACTGTCACGTCCCGTGTTTGCCAGCAGGGGGCAGGCCCTGTTGCCACCTACACACCTGTCACCCATTGGGGACTAATTACACGGGCTTTATTTGTGCGCTCTGGCAGTTGTCTTACTGCCGGAGTATTCCACGCCGTGCCAATTCTCTCGCTTACTACTAATTCCATTCGTTGCCTTGAAGCCTTGTGGCTGTAATTGCGCGTCTTTATATGTGCTCGTGTGAATTTCTATAGTTGTCAATTCATTCTAGTTGCTATTTTTCCAGCAAGCGTTTTTTGTTACCTCCTTAATTCATTCCTGGTCCTTATTTTTGACCAGCGCTTTTTGTTGTTTCTCCCGAACGGGTATTTTCTGTTTTTGTATTAAACCTCGTCTGTTCTCTGACAAACCTTTTCCGTGTCTGCTATTTCGGGGATCCACTTCCTTATTTTGTTGTGCACGAAGCGATCATTC
This sequence comes from Hippocampus zosterae, assembly GCF_025434085.1. NCBI lineage: Eukaryota > Metazoa > Chordata > Actinopteri > Syngnathiformes > Syngnathidae > Hippocampus > Hippocampus zosterae. The sequence goes on from NC_067451.1 coordinate 34,385,213, forward strand.
TATCGCTTCGGGCACAACGTGACAATAACCACTTAGGATCATTTTTGGCCATAGATCCACTCGCCCAACCAACCACTCGCCACACTCTTACTGTAACAGAGAGCAATAGTACGTGAAACAATCTTGCTTTTTTGTTGTTTCTTTCCAACTGTTTGGCCAACAAAAAAAAGATCACCCGGAGCCCAAATGAGTATAAACATCTGTTCAGGAGTCCCGTGAGCATCGCTGATACTATTTGGCAACAGTGCGGTGAGTTCTAAGGTGCTCCTGAGCTTTGTGATTTCAAGACGGATTGCTGCAACTTGAACGCCGTCGTGTAATGACAAGCGCATTTAGGGACATATTGCTCAGTAATGACACTACCTAATCTTCTACACTTTTTTTAATGAACATCATCAGGTTTCATGGTCCGTAATTATGTGAATGGCAACTGTATACCCCACTAAAAGATTTCTTCAGGGGGGCAGGGGTTGTGAGTGAGTTTTTCGTCATTATCATTAGTCGGTTTGAATCCCATCGATGCTACCTGAAGATGCGAGTCCATGACCCAGGATTTAAGGATATCTCATTTTTGGATTTACTGTTTCCCTGTTTTTCTAGAAAATGTTGGCGGACCCCCAAATTTCACCATCAGTCTATTCCAATAAGCAGGTTCCAGGGTATTTGCCTATTTCAGCTCTGTGTACATTTTATTGTCATCTTCTTTTTTTTTCATTTTATAATTTTTGAGTCCAAGTACGTCAGCATCTGACTTTGCAGGCCTGTTTAGGCTCACAATCAGTGTGTCTGGCCATATAAATGTTTGGCATTAGATGCTATTTTGGGCCATCTGCATCCTAAATAAAGTGCCAGGCACATAGAAAGGAACACTCGAGTCACTGCTGAAAAAGATTGAATAGACAGCTGGAATTCAAATGCAACCAGATAAATGCCTTGTTCATCCATTGACTTGTACCATCCTGCCCGTATTTTTTTAACGCTGCGCACCCCCCTCCCCCCAAAACAATACAATTATTGCAACCCCTGTTTCCCTATTTGCAGTGCCATTATACTTGAACCAATACCACGTAAGGTCCATAGAATGACCTAAAAAAAATTCTGTTCCTAGCTTTTCAATTATGCCACCCCACAATGTTTATGTTCTTGCAACCCCTTCTATTTCACTCCTTTGACCTCTTTCCAGTGAAATCTAAGAACGTGCCCAAAAACAGGAATGAATCCTGACGTTAACTTCTTTGTTGGCATATAGGGAACACAATGATAGCTGACATTTGTTAATGTTTTTAGACATGTTAAAACTTTGTTAGGTAGAGGAAAACAACATTAAACAGGATTCTTACATGTGTGGCACATAAAAAAGGACACACTGAGCGGTGACATTCTTTTCATGGCTTAAACCTTGCAAATGAATGCATTGCATTAGGTTAGGTTGCATAGGTTCTCAACTCAGGGTGCATATGATACAACGAAGGGTTTGTGTAAACTTGAATTTAGACATTTTTTAAAAATTGTGAATTTGGGATTATGCAAATTTTTGAAAATTGCAGATAGAATTTATTGGTCTGAAAATGAATCTACATTTTTCTTCAGATCTAATGTTGTAATGGGTGCAAGATTATTTTAAATGGTTACAATTTGTACATGCCACACCTCGAAGAAAGCACAGGATTGTAAGTATTCGAATGTAAAAAAAGTACATGTATATATTACTTTTCATCCCCTCCAAAAATATTGATTTGAAAATTGGCTGAACAAAAGTTTTTTTGTACCCCTGCCCCAATGCCATTATGCTCGACCCAATAGGGTCCAACAGATTGGAAAATACAGTATTTCAATGGATGACACCCCTCAGAAAGCTCAGTACATTGGACCCCTGCATACTCACTCCAGTGCACCCACAGGTTCAGCTATTTGCTGATTTTCCTCCAATATTTATTTATTTAGTCATTTATTTTTTGGGGGGTTCTATCTTGGGAGTCAACTCCTATTTTTGATTTTTAAAATGCCTATTGGCAGTTTATGAAGATTTTTTGGAGGGGAGGGTTAAACTATTTCAATGGATTAAAATGAATGTCAGTTATATGTGGATTTTGCTTGCAAATACTGGGGATCCACCGCATTGTAAATAGGTGAAACTAAATAAGGTACATTTTTCGAAACCTCCAAATTTAGACCAAATTCAAAAATGTCTGAATTTATATTTTTTGTGCCCACTCTGAAATACTGCACCATTGATGGACACATACAATCTCACAAAAACAACACTCTAATCAATAGGTCATTATGACTGTTTAAAATATTAAGAGCCCTCACTGAAGGTGGAGTCTATGAAATATGAATTATTTTCCCGGCTTAAATGCAAGCACCCCCCCCCCCCAAAACAAAAAAACAAAACATAAATCGTGTTCTCCCAATAAGACAAAACGTGCGTGTTTGGGCTCTAACCCAATTCGACCAAAAGCAAAACGCTACCGCAGAGAATATGTGACGTGTATAATATAAGGAGGCGTGCGGGTGTGTAATGTACTTAATAACACTTCTCGGTGACAAAGCGGCTCTTCCCCCCCACTGCGGATATTACCTTTTCTCCGGCAATCTAATAAATAAATCCGTGAAGAATTCAAACGGGGATATTGAAATAGAACATGAACATATTGTGCAGTTCTATTTATTACCGTGCGTCGTTGCAGGCGCGAGACGCAAGGCAGAAAGGAGGCTGGCATTCAGGCAGGCTGCTGCTGCTTTTTGTTTATTTATTTATTTATGGTGAGCAAAGTGGACGTGATGGCTGCTCTGTTTATTGTCGCGTGTCGTATTAGGACGACGAGGCTTACTCGGACTGCATGGCCCGCGCGTGTCAACGATCAATCAGGGGGAATGGCTCTTTATCGGACTAAAAATGCACCCTACTGTATGTATTTTCCAAATCAAATAAGGAAATGCGTTGTGTTAAAAAGACGTGACAGCTTGAAATCGTGATCTAGCCCCCCACCCCCATTATCAGCAATATTGTAAAAATATGTTGAGTAACAAGGTCTCATTATAAAAACCAAATATAAATTGACATACTATACAATTTTGGGATTGTTTTTATTATTTTATACGTAATTGATGGCTTTAAAACGTCTCGTATGCATCATGAAAAACGCAATGGAACAATTCGGTATCAGATTTTGGCTACAATTTGAAGATTAAATTAACTATTCAAAATAAATAAAACGTCAAACCACAGTACAGATTAAAAACGAGAGAAACAATGCGAGAAATGTGAACTGGATTTTAAGTGTATATGTCGATAAGATGATAAAATGACCGATTACCATACAAATAAGTGGTAAAACAAAAGAAAATAATGTGTGAAAATGAAAATAAAAATATTGCACTTTTTTTATTTGTACAGCTATAGAACTTAGTAGCCAAACATGAAAACGTCTTTGTATGTTAAAATGTGTGTGTGTTTGTGTGTGTGTGTGTGTGTGTGTGTGTGTGTGTTCAAACATGAACATAAAAAATAATATCCTACAGAAAGGTCGAAAAAATTTAGAAATGGGTATTTTATCTGATGACTCAAACAACAACAACAACAAAACGTCTTTTCACAGTATGTGTAAAAGAGAATAAAAAAAACAACGTGTAGCCAACCATGAACAGAAAACGCAATGAAATTGCATCTATTTGTAAACGTGGTAAATTTCTGCAACATATAAAACAGTCTTATCAGTAATGACTCAGTATTTTGCACAAAAACACGTCACGTGTGACGAAAATCAAAATTGTGCAAACCAAATAGTGCATTTTTGCTCCCCCTCCCCAGTCCCACCCCACCCGCTCCCAAATCTTCTCCTGCTCGTGTCTTTTTAATTGGACGCCATTTTCTGATCAATAGGGCGGCCGACGTCGACAAAATGGAGGAATTAAAAGGAGGGATCATCAGTGAGTCTTGAAACGAATGGAGCCTTTTGCATTTGACCCCCCCCCCCCACCTCTCCACACACACACATACACACATCAGTATTAATAATTCCTCACATCGAATGAACAGAATGGTCAATATCTAAGGACGGGGGGGGGGGGATTTTCATCTTCGTAACTGTGAGATCATGTGACACATACGCACACTTGACTAATGAATAGTACCGTTTAAAACCGTTCTGAATATGAATGATATGTTCCCCAGCATTACACGTCTTATTAAATATATACTGTATATTTTTTATGTATAAGACAACAGCCTGGCTCAGCATGAGCTTCACAACAATACGGATAAATAATGTATAGGAAGTGTAGTCAAAGTATACATCGTCATATATCGACTTGTTTGTTTGTTTATTGTTTATTGAAGTTAAAACATATACAGTAATAATTTGACAGAAAATAAGGTAGATAAAAAAGTAAAAAGAAATAAATCAGTCTTCATTCAACACAGTTATTATGTTCAAGGGAATAGGATGAATTAAAAAACTTATCTTACCCCGTTATGTGTTTATATCTACTAAATCATTTTTATAACAATCAGAAAAGAAAAAGTAAGAAGAAGTCTCCATTAATGCTCATACATTACCCTTAACCGTGATATTTTTACAACTTTGGGTTTGTATCGGGATTATATACATCCTCACCCTGGCACTCTTGTGTCAATTTTCTCTTGTATTCATAATGGATATTTCAATACCTTTCTCGATTTATCAACTTAGTTCTGATTTATCATTATATTTAATGTTTAGAATTTATCATTTTAACTCTGATTGATGTAGGTTGTACTATTTTTTTGAATTTGTTTTTGCACTCAGCAAGCGATTTACTTTAGTTTTTAGGTCCGTTTCGAGATTATTCCACAGATTAACACCTTTGCTAGATACACTTCTTTGCTTGATGTTTGTTCTTGTTTTGAGTTTTTTGAATAAGTTGGTACCTCTTAATTCATAGTTGCTTTCTCGAATTTCAAAAAACTTCTGAATGTTTTGGCAGAGCAGGTTATTGTGTGCTTTGTACATTAATTGGGCGATTTTAAAGTCAACCAGGTCATAAAATTTCATCGTATTTAATTTGATAAATAGTGGATTTGTGGGTTCCGTATATTTTGATCTATTAATAATTCGAATTGCTTTTTTGTAGTTTGAGAATAGGGAGTGTGTTTGTTTTGCAGGCATTTCCCCATATTTCCACAGAGTAGGTCATATATGGTCATAATAATGAAGTGTATAATGTGTACAAAGATCTCTTATTTAGCACTTCCTTGGTTTTGTAGAGGATCCCTGGTCTTGGCTATTTTTCTTTTTACGTTATCGATATGTGGTTTCCAACATAGTTTTGAGTCTATTACTAATCCGAGAAACTTGGTTTCATACGCTCTTTCTATTTCAATTGAGTTTACCATAATTTTAGCTTGGTGACTTCGAGTCGAAAAGCCATTGATATGATTCATATATAACAAGGAAAGGGATTCATATTTGCGAATAATGTGCGCTGTAATTGGTCAGTTTTGCATAGACAACAATTTGAAAAAATACACCATCGAATAAAATGGCAGACGAAAGCATTTCTTGAAAAATTTGTTTGTTTCTTGTTTTGCATTTCAGACATCTTGGCAGCAGTGCCGCATTCAGTTTCTTTAATACTACAAACAGTATTCGTTTACAATTAACAATGACTTAAATATCCTTTATTCATCACCAGTGGAGAAATTGTGTTAGGGGTGCGGGGTGTATTAATATTTTTCATCTATATTGTCATGAACCATCACTATTGTCTCGTGTAATGTTCAATGAACTAAGATGTTTATTTTTTTCTTGAAAAAAGAACGGGGTGTCTTTCCCTCCGTTAACTGCATACACATTTTATGAACATTAGTGTGCAGATAGTGGTGTTTTATTATTACTGTATTAAAAATAAATACAAACAAAACACAAATGAACAAATAGCCACGTGGATGGCTCCAACCTGAAACGTGTGTTCTATAGGTAAATGACGTATAAATCTAAGCACGTTTGTGACACTTTAAAATACGCCTCCTCATTCACAGCATGGTTTGACCATTTCCCTTTTGTTTGAGGGTCATGTGAAATGTTCAAATGTGATGCAAAAACACGTTTTATGAGAATGTGGGGCTTTGTTTTAGTGCCAGTTCCTTTTGGGCTTTACGTATTGTCAAATGCTATCCTAAATTTGTGTGGTGATGCAAAGGTGCGTTTTAATAGCATTTTGTGCATATTTTGAGGGGGCTTTTGTGACCGCTCCTCTTGGTTTGTAGTTCTTTTTAGAGCACAAAAATGGCGCAAAGAATTGATGCATTTGCGTGCTTGTTTTTTGACTTCTCGTAACAGTTCTTTTGATTTATAATTGTTTTTAGAGTGTTGAAGTTGTGAAAAACAATGATGCATTTTTACATACGTTTTTTGAGCTTTTTGTTGATATCGGATTTTTTTCCCTTGTTTTATCAATACTGCTTGAATGCAACAACACATTTTTATGCATGATTTTGGGCGTATTTTAACCATTTCTCTCGTGGTTCACTTCTTGCTATACACTTTCCCCAAAAAGTACGATGCAAAACCAGTTTCCGAGCATTTTTGTGGATATTTGGGGACTCTGAACATCCTGAAGCTTCATCTTGAAAAAGTTCCTCTTGGATTCTACTGCCCCCCCCCCCCCCCGCCCATACTATGTTTGTACTACATCGTTTTCAGTACAGATTTGTGAACAAACATATTTTAGGAATGCCTATTTGGCGGGCCATAAAATTACTTCATGTGTTTTACTGGAATAATAAATTTTCTGGTGAAAAAACACTTTTGAACACAACCAGGCAATGCATACACACACGCACACAAACACACACACGCACATTCACACATACACACGCACATGATATAATATTTGAAGAAAAAAAAACAGTAATTTACCTGTTAGTCTGTCTTTGGCAAACCTCCTGCTGCTCTCCATCCAGGGGAAGGTAAAATTGCCATTGCCTATGTGCCCCATGCCAGGCATCGGGCCGAGGCCCGGAGGCGGCTGATGGGTCCCGCCGGCAGCCGAGTTGGGCGGTGGGGGTGGCGGTGGCGGCATGGGCCTGTGCGCCGGGACCCGGATCACCCCGCCGGCCCCCGACCCTGCCGCCCCCGCCGCCGCCGAGTTGACGTTGACGTTCATGTTCATACTGACGTTCATGTTCATGTTGACGTTATAGGAGCCGGCCAAGCCCATGGAGCAAGCCGGGTTGTACACGCCGCCGTAGCCGTTGCCGTAGACGGCGTTGGAGGCGGCGGCCAGCGCGGCGTACTCGGTATCCCCGGTCCGGTTGGGAAGCATGCAGCCGCTCTGGGATTGCTCCGATGTGTTGAGGATCTGGTCGATGCCGAAACTGATGGGTTCGTGCTGCTGCTGCTGTTGCTGCTGCTGGTGAGTTTGGTTCACCTCCTCAATGCCCGTGTGCTCCATTTTTTTGTAATCTTATTCAAATAACAAGCAGAGGTGTGTGTGTTTTTTCTCTCTCACACTATATTTGTTGCAGTCTGCTTGCTTTCAAGCATCCATGCTGGCCTACGGTGAGGATAATAACAATAGATCCAATGCGTAAAACGACCCAAATGGTGCCATTGTTTGTGTCCAAAGGGGGCTAAGAGACAGCGTATTCCATTTTACGCGGACCCGGCATGAGTGTGACAAATCACTTACTGACGCAAATCCGAGCGTTGGGCCCCCGGAGAGCCTGTGAGGGCCCACGGCTGGGGATGCTGCTGGTGAGGATCCATGTGCGTCAAAACCGAGCGAAACCTCGACCGGACACTTTTTACTCGCCGCGGTGAGCCGGGCGACTCGGGTTGTGTTCAAGAGCAGGTGAGACGAGCCTATGCGCGAGAGCTGCCATTCGGCCGAGCCCTCCTCCTCTTCCTCTTCCTCTTCCTCCTCCTTCTCTTCTTTCTCTTTCTTCCTCCTCTTCTTCATCTTTAGTGGACGTGCACGTGCTCTTAAAGAGACAGCAACTTTGTCGGCGGTCAAAAACTAAGTGGGACTTTTGTGGCTTTAAATAATGCCGGAGGCCACGAAGTAACACTCCAATTCGTCCTTTCAGTATTTTTTCTGTGAATGAACACGTATTATGATGATGATGTTAATTATTATTATTATTATTATTATTATTATTATTATTATTAATGTTGTTATTATTATTATTATTAATACTAATAATTATTATTATTAATAATAATTCCTTTGTGTTCCTTTGTGGAGTTTGCATTTATTTCCCATGCCTGCGTGGGTTTTCTCCGGGTACTCTGCCCCCCCCCCCACCCCCGCGTTCCAAAAACACGCATCACAGGGTGTGATCGTGGTGTGGGTGTTCGTCTATGTGCGCCCTGCAATTGGCTGGCAACCAGTTCAAGGTGCACCCCGCCTACTGCCCGAAGACAGCGTGGACAGGCTCCAGTACCCCCCGCGACCCTAGTGAGGATCAAGCGGCTCGGAAGATGAATGAATGAATATTCATAACAAAATGTAAATTGTATAAACAGATTAAGTGGATTTTCCATTTTTTCTCCAAGAGTATTTTCAGTCAAAGGCGCTACTTTTAGCCACCAGACAGAAGTTTGGAGTTCACAAATAACAATAGAAATACTACGCGCATAACGATGACGTCACAAATGGAAGGTGAACTCCTCTTTGCAAGTTAATCATGCGAGTGGCTCGCCTCCGAGATGTTTGACAGAGTCACTTCTTCAACACCAAAGTCTCCGCTCCCCATAAATAATAAATCGTTTCCATTCTTGTGAGTGACGTAATTCATTTTAAAATTATGATGTAGAAAATGTGTAAACATCAACTAATCGTGCCGGATTTCTAAATTTAAGCAATCGTTCAATCATAAAGACTGTGAGTATAGAACAAATAACAGTATGCAGCAGGTATCGTCATAAATGTGTGGAAACTGACCTGTTTTACAGTTTATGGTTTGTATAAATCAGTTTTTATATTTAAAACCTGACCAAAAATGGATTTAAAAACTGAGCCAAATTCCCATATGGAGGAATACCTTGCATGACGTCATATGTGTGGATGTTGAGCAGCTGAATCAATGTAAGAATATGAAAGGGGAAAACAATTACTTTTGTTGGATTGTTTATTCAAATGTTTTGTTTTAGTTACTTTAAAAATCATGAAACAAAAATACATTCAAATGTCAAACTAAGACCAGGTGAAATACAACGTCACAAACGAGCGATTTGGACTGATGGACAAATTTCTGTCAAAATATCAATCCACCAGCATTAAAACTGACTCTAATGTTTCATTTGTATCATTTAAATCATTACTATGTTATACATAAACTGTTAGATAGGTGGACCAAAATATATTTGGCCTGTTTTAAAGATGTACGGAGACGTCACCTCGAGCAAGCCCGCTAGGTTGCTGGATAAGAAATAGAAGGCCATTTTATGTCGTTTGTTCAAACGTATATTAACCCTTTACATGCACCTTGTAATCTGATAACATGATAAACTGTCCACTGTGGTAAAAACGATCTCAGAAACATATTAGATTAAATTTACATTTAATTAATACATTTCGTTTTTGAGGACGGTTGATGAGTGACGTCATCAACCGAGAAAATTTTCAGTCAGTGTCAGTTTGTCAGTGAAACGAATTCCAATGTGTGCATAGATAGATAGATAGATAGATAGATAGATAGATAGATAGATAGATAGATAGATAGATAGATAGATAGATAGATAGATAGATAGATAGATAGATAGATAGATAGATAGATAGATAGATAGATAGATAGATAGATAGATAGATAGATAGATAGATAGATAGATAGATAGATAGATAGATAGATAGATAGATAGATAGATAGATAGATAGATAGATAGATAGATAGATAGATAGATAGATAGATAGATAGATAGATAGATAGATGGCTTCGGCTCCTTGTGCAGGCCTTAATTCAATAAACATGAAAAATGAGTGATAATAAAAGTATCACACGCGCTGCGAGGGAGGAGAAGGAGCAGGAGGAAGAGAATCGGGGAAGGCTGGCAGAGGGGGAAAAAACAAATTTAATATATCAGCGTTTTATTACGCACTTATTTCACTTTGGGCGTGAATGGAGATATGTCTCCGCTGCAAGAGGTGGCTGCAGGGGAAGCATAAAAATCAATTGTGTGTATGCTACGCGGGCCATATCCATAACGCTGGTGGCTGCGATGCTTAATGTTATGATCATGATGACGACGAGGAGGAGAGCTGGTTTACATGCTGCAAATGAATTCAATGCAAACGTAATGTCAACGCCGACATAATTTGACCAGCATGACAAACACGGCACATATGCAATATTTTGAAGTTTTTCTTGCCACTTGACCATGTATTTCCATGTATGCATTCTTCACATACATTATGATGGATCTAAGATTAATATATCCTTTATTTGTCCTTCTTCTCTTCTTATCTTTTATTTGCAATGGGGAAATTACAATCAGAATTCAGAAAGGAAAAACGCTGGGTAGGGAGAGGGAAAAACACGCTTGAACTATCCTCTTCTGAGGATAATTTAAGTCCAGTATAAAAAAAACCGCGATACCTAGATGATGGTAGATGATGGATCTAATGCATAAAATACTTTTTTTTAAATTCGTGCAGAGACAACATTATTAATTCAGCAAATGCTTGTTTTTCATTGATACCGTCAGATATGTAGCATTATATAACATGGATATTCATAATTAAGACTACTGCTGATGTGTGCACAGCGGGGACTCTTCACACTCAACCTGTAACAGCCCAAATTGCATGTGAGTTTCCAAATTAAAAATTACACATCAGTTATAGCCAACTGATCGTGTTTAAAGGCACATGTGAGCTTTCTTTAAAATACATCTTTTTATTGGTGATTCCATGGCATGAGGCATATATTATGCGCACATGCATGTGCGTGCGCTGAATATGTCTGCAAGGGATCCAGTCCCTGTGCTGCATAAAGCCCATCAGCAAAGCAGCAACCATGAAGACAAAAAAAAGGGAACCAAAAGAAATTGGTCACATATTGTGTGAGCTAGCATCTTGTACGCTGCCAATTCAAAGCAACAATAACACAAGAGTGCAAATGGGGAAATCCACGCAGTGAGTGGATGCATGTCTGGGCGACACTTTTGAGCGTCGCAAGGACACAAAAGGGGGTAACGTCCCGTTCTTTATTTATTTTTTCTTTGCGGTATGATCTTCTCATATGTAATTCAACTATGAGGTAAAACTTTGAGGCTTGTGTTTACAGTAGTTGGGGAAAATAATCAGGTTGACTCATGCAAAACGAGACATACTAAACTAGGACATGGGTATAATCAAATCGTTGTTTGGAAAAATGAGTTGAACGTTTGACAAAAATGAATAAATAAATAAATAAAATCACATCTAATTCAATATTTGCAGAGATGTGTAAGACGACAAAATAAAGATTTTTTTTCAATTAGGAAATCTTCATACATTTATTTAGTATTCCTAATAAAATAGTTAATTAAAATTAACAGATGTTTTCAATGTTATTATTTTATAAACATTAAACATTATTTTTTTGTTTTTTTTAATTTGTATATATTTTAATAATTAGTGGTTACAAATCAAATTTTGAAAGCTGTTATTTAAATTTTTTATATTAATTTATATATTCATATATCTTGCTTATTTAGTATAACAAGAAGTAAAAATAGATGATTCTTATGAAACAATTTATTCTCTGTAAAGTTTATTAATCAATGTACATGGACTTTCAAAAGGCATTGATTTAATTCAGTTTTAATTCTAATTTACAAGAAATCTCTCTCTCTCTCTCTCTCTCTCTCTCTCTCTCTCTCCATATATATATATATATATATATATATATATATATATATATATATATATATATATATATATATATATATATATATATATATATATATTCTTTTGGCGGTGATTATATATATATATATATATATATATATATGTGTGTGTGTGTGTGTGTGTGTGTGTGTGTGTGTGTGTGTGTGTGTGTGTGTGTGTGTGTGTGTGCTCTGACCATGTATTTCCATGTATGCATTCTTCACATACATTATGATGGATCGAAGCTCCGGTATATTTATTTACCAACCTTTCTTATACCTTTTTTATATATACACCCACTGACCTTCTTCTAGTTAGTTCGTTCCCATGTATGCATGCAGGTTGTATTTGGAGCGTTGTATTACATTAGAGTGCATTTGCGGGGTCCTCAAGACCCCCCAGGGGGAAACCTGGCGCCTCTTGCTTGGAGCAGACGACGCATAGCTGCGTGGCCAGAATGGAAGAGTGAAAAAAAAACCCTCGAAGTGAAATGTAGGCTGGGGACGATTGATGGACGTCGTATTGCTGCTTGTACTGACAAGCTCAAAGCAACGAGGTCATTTGGTACAGCATCGCATCAACATCATCATCATCATCATCATCATTGTTATTATTATTACATTTTATTATGCTAACAAGCTCAAGGCATGCTCATGTATTAGTATTGTTAATATTGTTATTGGATAGCATGATTAATATTGTGTATCTAACCATTTTTTAAGTAAATAGTGACACTGATAGGCTCGAGGCAATCAAGCCTTTTATTATTTTATTTCATTATTACAATGAAGCGCTGAGGACAATGTGCTGATATTACTAATTCTTTTTTGGCGGTGATTAATCCATACTGAAGCTCAGATCATGCAGGTAATTTTGGTAATATTAATTATTATGCTGTTATTATTGTTAGTTTTATTTTTCCAAAAAATATTTTAGCATACTTGAAGGCTGAGAATAAGCAGATCAAGTAGGCTATTATGTATGCTATTTGATCTGGTTTTTGTCATCGTTATTACTATTACTTTTGATTTTACATTAAGAAGCTCAAATAATTTAAGAAAGTATTTTATATCAAGCAGATAATTATGACATAGTTGTTCATGTATTTCTATTCTGTTTTTCGTTGTTCTTAGTTGAAATTGTTTTTTAAAATTGTATTTATAGATGTTAAAAACACTTGAATTATATGTATTTATCTCGTATTATTGCTCCAAAAAAGAAATCACGTTACACAACTTATCATTTTACTGCAATTATATTCTTTTACTATTCTTAAAAGACCAAAGCAAGCAGGTTATTTATTCATTTCGATTTCAGGTTTTAATATTAATTACTTTAAAAAGCAATCACAACGTAAGCAGGGGATTAAAAATGAATTCCCGATTATTCCTGGCCCACAAAGTCCAAAATGCATCGACTCGCTAATTTATGATGATTATAATCTAGATTTTTTAAAATCCCCCCACTCTCCTGAGTGTTCTCTTCCTTTCTCCTCATCCTGGTGCTGTTCGTCTTGGTATCGGGCATCTCAGCTGAGTTGCACGCCGCGTATCGATCTTGCACGGGCGAGCTTCTTTTTATTGAGTAAGTTGCTGCAGCTTCAAGTGAATTACTGCCACCGCTCTGAGGCGTTTACGTGAATGTCATTTAGTCGGATAAAAGAGATCTCATTGACTCGCCTCGCCCTTTTCATTTCGCCCCTTTAATGGCCGCGATGGGGGAGAATACAAATTAGAAGTATCGTTACATGTATCGGTAGTAAAAACACGTATTTCTTAATGAGGACCGCGTTTACTGGGACGCGTTTAGCATTGCGTGGAAGGTCCCTCCTGTACTGTGTTTAGTCGTGGCAAATCGGCGGAGATGGTGGACTGCGCATGCGCAGGGCCAAGCGTAATTGGCCGTGTCATCGGCTTTTGTCTTGTTTATAAAAGCGTAATTGAATTTCCTCCGCCGGCAATGAAGGTGCCACCCTGCAGCCGCCTGTAACACAGCCCACTTCGGGATGGTGAACCCCGGCAGCGAGCAGCAGGCTGGCCCGAGGCGAGACTCAACGGAGGAAAGGGGGAGGAACCAGAAGGAAAAGGGAGGAAGGGGGACATCTGTCTGCATCAGGAGGAAGTCTGTCTTTTTACGGATACAAAAATGACTAAAGCAGCGTTTTGGACATTTCTTTTGGATCAATAAACAACCATTCTAGAAGCGCCATAATCATAAAAAATGAAACAAACACACCCATGCACATACGACATATATTAAAATGTTGCTAAATCCATAATTACAATCTCTCTCTCTCTCTCTCTCTCTCTCTCTCTCTCTCTCTCTCTCTCTCTCTCTCTCTCTCTCTCTCTCTCTCTCTCTCTCTCTCTCTCTCTCTCTCTCTCTTGCTCTCTCTCTCTTGCTCTCTCTCTCTCTCTCTCTCTCTCTCTCTCTCTCTCTCTCTCTCTCTCTCTCTCTATATATATATATATATATATATATATATATAAAACAAAATTTGATATATATGTAAGACTTTGCTTTTTGTGCTACTCACCCGATCATTCCAGAGGCAACTGCCCCACGCAGGCACGACCCTCGCAGTCGCCACTGTCGGTAAACTAATGTGTCCGTATCCAAGGGAGTGCGATGTGGATGAAGTTAGCAACCCTCCCAATAGTTTGACAGACGATTTCGAATCAGTATTGGAGTCACTCACTTCCAGTGCCCCCACAGAGAAGACGATTATCTTTCAAGGCGCTCACAAGGTTCTGAAGTCGGATAGTTTGTTTTACACCACTGCCACAATAGCTGGTGTTTCCCTGGCTGCGATGATTGACAGCGGCTCCACTGGATGCACATTGAGTGAGTCGGCTATGGCACGATTGTTGGTGCCATAACCTATGTTTGTGGTGCCTGGACAGACAGATGATGTAATTCTGATGTAATGCCATTAAGAAAATTCTCCATCTGATGAGGAAGACTGAAGGCTACTGGCGGCTCATGTCGGAGCCCGGCAGCATCGTTGACGATGACTCTCACCACTTTTTCTCACTCCTTTCTAACACAGAGAGATGGAGGGGTTTAACTGTACCTAACAAAGTTGGCACACTGAAGTTACGGCAGTGTGTGATGTTACAACCAAGGAGTGAACATCTTGTTTGGGCTAAGCTCCCCGCCTCCGCACTGATGTCGGTTGGCAGCACAGTCATAGTTGAGCCAACTCAATCAAGGTGCAGATCCAGGAAGATTCTGGTTGGCAGGGTTATCGCACCGATGTGGGGCGATGGATGGCTCCCAGTGAGAGTCATCAACCCCGCTAGTGAACAAGTGGTATTGAAGAGAAACGGGAAGTTAGCAGATGTGTTTCCTTGCATTGCTGCTGAAGACTTGTCTGAGCCCGACAACGTCCAAATTTTCTCCCAATCTGTTATGCATGCCGTGAGGCCAAGGTCCAAAGAAGACATTAAGATTGCATTGGACAAGCTTGGGCTACATGATCTGGACCTGGATGCGTGTGCTGTGTCTGACATGTGGAGGGACAGACTTTTCCAAATCATTGAGAGGTATGAATCAGTCTTTTCACGGGACAAGATGGACTGTGGGGAGGCCTCTGACTTTGTGCACAAGATACACCTGGTGGATGAGAGGCCATTCCGCCTGCCTTACCGGAGAGTGCCGCCGAGTCAATATGAGAAGCTGAGGATGACTCTCAATGAGATGGAAGAAAAGGGCATCATTAGGAAATCCACTAGCAAATATGCGTCTCCATTGGTTCTAGTGTGGAAAAGAATGGGGATTTGCGCATTTGCACAGATTTCAGGTGGCTTAATGCGAGGACACAGCGGGATGCCCACCCACTACCCCATCAGGCTGATGCTCTTGCCGCACTTGGGGGAAATGTCTTCTTCTCCACCATGGATCTCACCTCAGGATTCTATAACGTGCCCCTGTTTGAGGATCACAAGAAGTACACTGCTTTTTCGTCTCCTTTTGGCCTGCAAGAATATAACCGGATGCCACAGGGTTTATCGAACAGCCCGGCTACATTCATGCGGATGATGCTTTCCATTTTTGGTGACAAGAACTTCACGAGCCTTTTGTGCTATCTTGACGATCTCATGGTCTTTGGTCCGACAGAGCAGATTGTGCTTGAGCGATTGGAAATGGTCTTCTCCCATTTGAGGAACCATAATCTCAGGCTAGCGCAGAAGAAGTGTCACTTTCTTCGGAGATCTGTGAAGTTCCTCGGCCATGTCATCTCCGACTCAGGGGTACAGACGGACCCCGGAAAGGTGGAAGCTATAAACAGGGTGCAGGTGTCTGACCTGATGGATAGTGATGGCCTCACTCCCTCGCAGAAGAAGATTGGGTCTTTCTTAGGGATGGTGCTGTATTATCAGCACTTCATTGAGGACTGCTCCGTCAAGGCCAAACCCCTGTTTAAGCTCCTTTCGGGTCAGAAGACTAGTGGTAAAGCCAGACGAAGGGCGAAACCTGCATTGGATGCTTCAAGTCATGTGAAGTTGAAACCGGAAGACTGGACCACTGAGTGTCAAAGTGCCTTTGAGATTTTGAAGCACGACCTGTCACACACGCTCTAAATTGTCCCTAGGTGTGAGTGTGAGTGCGAATGGTTGTTCGTTTCTGTGTGCCCTGCAATTGGCTGGCAACCGATTCGGGGTGTCCCCCGCCTACTGCCCAAAGACAGCTGGGAAAGGCTCCAGCACCCCCCGCGACCCCGCGACCTGTCACACAGTGTAACGTTGGCCCATCCCGACTTCGGGAAACCTTTCATCCTTGCTGTCGATGCATCGTTTGACGGCATCGGGGCCGTCCTTTCCCAGCTTCAACCTGGTGACAAAGTTGCGAGACCAGTGGCTTTTGTGAGTAAAACGTTGTCGCGAGCCCAGTTGAACTATCCTGCTCACAGGCTTGAATTCCTTGCTTTGAAGTGGGCTATTTGTGACACGTTTTCCCACTGGCTGAAAGGCAGACACTTTACTGCCTGGTCTGACAACAACCCCTTGACCTTTATTCTGACCAAGCCCAAGCTAGATGCCTGCGAACAAAGATGGGTGTCGAAGCTGGCGGCATATGACTTTGACCTGAAGTACGTTCCAGGACCCAAGAACACGGTGGCTGATGCCCTGCGTCGAGAACCCTTCGTCCAGTCTTGTGTGAGTCATCGTCTTGTGAAAGAGCCCTACCTGTCCTTACTGAATGAGGTCCAAGGAGTTTTTAATGAGACGGTGCAGGATGCTCTTCGTTTCACCAACAACTGTCAGGTCGTTCACACGGCTGGGGATTACGATGGAGGAGGTCCCCAGGGGGAAGCTCCCGATCAGTCGTCTGGAAGTGCCATTGGTGCAGAGGAGGTGTCTGCAGTTTTGGATGTCCATCAGGCTGGTGGTGTCTCTCGACTCCGTGAAGCGACCCCATTGTCAGTACAGCTAACTGATGAGGATCCTTCCATTGTCATTCCCCATAGCCAGTTACGCGATCTGCAGCAGCAAGATACTACAATCAGCAGAGTACTCTTCTATTCTTCGGCGGCATATGAGACCCACTGCACGCGAGAGAGCAGCTGAGTCGAGCTGTGTGCTTATGTTGTTGAGGCACTGGAAGAAGTTGAAAGTTCGTGATGGGACTCTATACAGAGTTAGGAAAGATCGCCACACAAACCGTAAGGTCTTCCAGTTTGTCATACCTGGGTCTCTGAAGCATCAAGTTCTGCATGGGGTTCATGACACAGCTGGTCATCAGGGCTGTTCGAGGACGCTCTCTCTGGCGAGTGAAAGGTTCTTTTGGACTGGGATGGAAAACGATATCACAAAGCATGTGAAGCAATGCCAGAGATGCATCGTGGGTAAGACCCCTGAGCCGGACGCCCGGGCACCCCTGGAGAACATTCACACTTCCTCTCCAATGGAACTAGTGTGCATCGATTTCTGGACAGCGGAGTCGGGTGACAAGAAAACCACAGATTGTGACAGACCATTTCTCAAAGTTGGCTCTTGGCTTCCCCTGCAGAAACCAGTCAGCAAAGCAGGTTGCCCGCTGCCTGTGGGATAAGTTTTTCTGCATCTATGGGTTCCCCCAAAGGATCCATTCGGATCAGGGAGCTAACTTTGAGAGTAGACTTATCAAGGATCTCCTCGAGTTGGCGGGTGTGCACAAGTCCCACACGACGCCGTATCACCCCATGGGTAATGGCATTGCGGAAAGATTTAACCGGACTCTTGGGGGCACGATCAGAACACTTCCCCCGAAGTCCAGGTCCAAATGGCCACAGATGTTGAACATGCTGACTTTCTGCTATAACTGCACAGTACATGAGACCACGGGCTTTGCACCGTTCTACTTGATGTTTGGACGTGTCCCTCGCTTGCCCATTGACATTATGTTCCATCATGTCTTGGAGAATGCCAATGTTGTTAGTTACAATGAGTTTGTGAGCTACTTGAAGAAGGATCTCTCTGAGGCCGCACAGATTACTCAACAGCATGCACTCAAGGAACAGGCCCGTCACGCCCAGATCTACAACCGCAAAGTCAAGGGCTCGCCATTAGCTGTCGGTGACAGGGTGCTGCTAGCTAATCGAGGCGAGAAGGGAAAAAGGAAAGTTGCGGATCATTGGGACTCGATCCCTTATGACGTAGTGTCTGTGAGGCCATCGATCAATGTGTACAGGATCCGGGACGGTGCCACGGGCAGAGAGAAGGTCGTACACAGGAACTTCCTGCTCCCGGTTGACTTCTTGACGTTCTCAGGCCAGATGGAGCATGGGGCATGTTCAGATGGGTCGGAAATGGATGAACTGAACCGTTGACAGATCCGGTGCTTGACATGATACACTCGTCTGCCGACTCGCCCCCGGTTGAGACTGAACTGGAGGAGGTAGTTTGCATACAACCTTAGGTCGCGCAGGGCCCCGTCACTTTCACAAGGTGCGGTAGAACAGTTAAGCCCCCTGTTAGGCTTATATGTGAGATGTCCTATCAAAGAGTCGCGATGCCAACATCGATATGGGTTTAGTATGACCATTTAATTCATTTTTTTGTTGCTAATGCTGTGTGCCTTTTGTCACCAATATATCTTAATGGCTCTTTATTAATGGGTGTTGTTATGTGCAGTTTTGTGAAATGTAAATGGCATTTCATCTGGTCTGTGATGAGAATGGATTTTGGTACCAATCTATTCCTTCACACTTCTTTATGAAGAATTCCTGTTATTGACTCTCTTGCACATGCTTGCCCGTTAGCCATGGTTTTTGTCTGGTTGTCTTTCTGCTGTCATTCATGTGTGTTGCCTCACTTCTGCATAATTTAAGGGGGGTGTATGTAACGGAGTGATATATTGCGTTTATTAAATTATGACGGAAGTGACGCAACAGCGCACGGTGTGGCACCAGCTTCCCGCCGTAGTTCAGGCAGAGCTACCAGGGAAGTCACAGGGTAAGTCAGGTTTCATTGACGGTCCGGATTCATTCTAGTTTAATTACAATATTTCTCTTTGTTTTCCCTTTTTCTACGGCGCTGTGTATTTAATTAGTTCCCGGAATTGTTCCGAGTCCACATTGCTTTTTGTGTCGTCATTTAATTTAAGTTTTGTCGAATGAAAGTTTTTATCCATTGAGTTAACTGGTGTTTTTTTGTTGCGCATTTATTTTCTAGACTGAAAAGCCCCGTGACTTCACCTATCTTGCCATACTGTGTTGCAGGTAATGCTTCTTTCCTTTTGATTGTACTACATATAGTTTTTCGTGTCTTTTTTCATTTGACTATTAGTGTGGCTGGCGTTTACCCGCACGGTTCGTTGCGGCCGCCATTACTGTGCATTGTGCAGCCGTTCTGCTGCGTGTGATGCGTTCAGCGGCATCACGTAGATACCAGTGAAAGTGTGTTTTTTTTCCTTTTTCTTTGTAAATAGTTAATATACGATCACCTATGTTGTATATTTTGATTTGTTGTGCATTTAGCTTCTTGTGGATGATGTTTAGTTCAGGCAGAGCTACCAGGGAAGTCACAGGTTATTTTCTAGACTGAAAAGCCCCGTGACTTCACCTATCTTGCCATACTGTGTTGCAGATAATAAACAAGGGAAAAGCCATATCCTAGTGTCTGGTATTCTTGAAGCGGCAGCGACGTGGAGCTCGAGACCATCATAGTTGTGACCCCCGTCACATAAAAAAAAAAAATCCTCATCTCACCCCTCGGGTGGTGTCCGTCCCTCATTCAGCTCGGGTCCTCTACCAGAGGCCAGGAAGCTTGAGGGTTCTGCGCAGTATCCTTGCTGTTCCCAGCACTGCACATTTCTGGACTGAGATGTCCGATGTTGTTCCCGGGATCTGTTGCAACCACTCATCTAGTTTGGGGGTCACTGCCCCGAGTGCTCCGACCACCACAGGCACGACTGTCACCTTTACCTTCCAGGCTCTCTCCAGCTCCTCTCTGAGCCCTTGGTATTTCTCGAGTTTCTCATGTTCCTTCTTCCTGATGTTTCCATCACTTGGGACCGCTACATCCACTACAACGGCTTTCCTCTGCCCTTCATCTATGATCACGATATCTGGTTGGTTCGCCATTACCATCTTGTCAGTCTGGATCTGGAAGTCCCACAGGATCTTCGCTCTGTCATTCTCCACCACCTTCGGAGGTGTTTCCCATTTTGACCGTGGGGTTTCCAGTCCATACTCCGCACAGATGTTTCGGTAGACTATGCCCACCACCTGGTTATGGCGTTCCATGTTGGCTTTCCCTGCCAGCATCTTACACCCTGCAGTTATGTGTTGGATCGTCTCAGGTGCCTCTTTGCACAACCTACACCTTGGGTCTTGTCTGGTGTGGTATATCTGGGCCTCGATGGCTCTGGTGCTCAAGGCCTGCTCCTGAGCAGCCAGGATGAGTGCCTCTGTGCTGTCCTTCAGGCCAGCCCTCTCTAGCCACTGATAGGACTTCTTGAGATCGGCCACTTCAGTTATGGTCCGGTGGTACATCCCGTGTAGGGGCTTGTCCTCCCATGATGGTCCCTCTTCCAGCGGCTCATCTTCTGTTCCCCATTGTCTGAGACATTCTCTGAGTACGTCATCCGTTGGAGCCTTCTCCTTGATGTATTCATGGAGCTTGGATGTTTCATCCTGGACAGTGGCTCTCACACTCACTAGTCCCCGGCCTCCTTCCTTTCGGCTTGCGTACAGTCTCAGGGTGCTGGATTTGGGATGGAACCCTCCATGCATGGTTAGGAGCTTTCGGGTCTTAACGTCCGTGGTCTGAATCTCTTCCTTTGGCCACCTTATTATTCCTGCAGGGTATCTGATAACTGGCAGGGCATAGCTGTTTATTGCCCGGGTCTTATTCTTGCCATTGAGCTGGCTTCTTAGGACTTGCCTCACTCACTGGAGGTATTTGGCCGTAGCCGCTTTCCTTGTTGCCAGTTCGAGGTTGCCATTGGCTTGTGGTATACCAAGGTACCGTATTTTCACGACTATAAATCGCCAATAAAAGTCTTAAATTTTCTCCAAAAATCGGTTATTGGCCGATAGTTGGATGGGGCTGCACCCTTCGAGGGATCCTTCATGATCAGGATCGTTCGCCCTTCGGTTAGCCATTCTGGGTCAGTCCCATCCCTCAGCAGCTGGTTCATTTGTACTGCTAGGCGCTCATGGAGTGCTGTGAGTTTCTTTAGCCAGTAGGTGTGGACCATGTCCGGGCCTGGTGCTGTCCAGTTCTTCATATCTGAGACTCTTTCCTGTATGTCTGCCAATGTTATGGTAACTGGGTTCTGTTCAGGGAGGTTGCTGTGCTCCTCTCTCAGGGTCACCAGCCATTGTGCACTGCTGTTATGTGCAACCTCCTTCTCCCATATGCCTTTCCAGTACCTTTCAGTTTCCTCTCTCTCTCTCTCTCTCTCATTCATATATATATATATATATATATATATATATATATATATATATATATATCAAATTTTGTTTTTTAAAAGTTACCTAAAAATTAACTTAAAGCGTCATCGATAACTGTCACATTTCGGGGTTTCGGTCTGGCCAGCAGGTGGCAGGAGCGGTCTCTCTAGCACACCTGCTGGCAATCATTAATCAACAGAGACACTATTTAAGGACTCCTACGTTCCTCACTTGTTGTGGGAGTATTGTTTTTGGCATTGCTTACCTCATTGCTCATTGACTAGTGGCTTTTGACCTCGTCGTGTTTTCGCGTGTAGTCTCGGTACCAAGTTTGTGTGTAAGTACCATTTTGTTTTGATGATCTGGCTTTTCTTGCGTGTACAAAGTGTTACATTGTTTTTCGTTCTGAGTTTTTGGGCCTTACTTTCCTTTTCTTGCTCTTTTGTGCGAGCACCTTTTGTTAGTCGTTTTTGATTTACCTCCTGGTCCTCATTGTGGACCAGCGCTTTATGTTCTCGCTTATTTTTCGGTGTGATTTTGGACATTAAATTGTCTTACTTCGGAGACCTTGTTTCTGTCTATGTTTTTTGGATCCCCCTCCCTAACTCGGTTTACCCGAGTTCGTAACAGAATACTCCCACCATAATGGATCCTGTAGACATAAACAAGATCATGACCGCCTTGACCAGCCAGGGGCAATTAGTGGGCCAGCAAAGACAGGAGCTCTCGGAGCTCCGGGAGGCAGTCGCCGTCCTAGCCCAGCGGCTGGAGATATTGTGTTCCCAAGGGGAGCACGCGACCCCCCGAGAAACGCCACCCCCAAGGGTCCCGGCGGCTTCATCCGGGACACCTTCTTCCCCGATCATGGGGCGAGAGCCCAATCTCCCCCACCCCCCTCGCTACGGGGGAAAACAGGCTCTCTGCAAGCAATTTTTACACCAGTGCTCTCTGATATTCGACCAACAACCAGCTACGTACGAGAAAGATAGCACAAAGGTGGCGTTCATTATGAGCCTGTTGACTGGTCAGGCGGCGTCTTGGGCAGTAGAGATCAGCAATGCTCAACCCGGGCTTCGGTCTTCCTACCCAGAGTTTGTCGCCGAGTTCCGGCGCGTATTTCAACATCCGGTTATGGGAAGGGAGGCCGAAGGTCGGCTATTAGCTATTCGGCAAGGACGACAATCCGTTGCCAAATACTCCATCTCTTTTCGCATTTTGGCCGCCCGTAGCGGTTACGGGGACCGCGCCCTGTGTGGTTTGTTTCGCCGCGGGTTAAGTGCGGCGTTAAAGGACGAACTGGCAACCCGCGACGATAGCAACAACTTGGAGGAGCTCATCGATTTGGCCCTCATTGTGGACAACCGCATGCGGGAGCGTGAGAGGGAACGTACGGAAGAGCGAGGAACTACCCGTGTCCCACCCCGACGTACGGGTCGTCGGCCGGCTGAGCACGAGTCCTGGCGACCACCCGGACCCGAGCGTCATTCGGGTTCCGATCCAGCCGACGCAGAGGAGGAGCCCATGCAGCTGGGAGGCGGACGCCTGGGACCAGCGGAGAGAGAGCGTCGGATTCGGGATCGAGCCTGCTTCTACTGCGGCCAATCTGGACACCGGGCTTCCAACTGTTCCTTGACACCGTCCCGCCCGTCCGGGCGCCCCGAAAACTGTGAGTTTGTGCCCGATACTGCGTCACGTGAGTCGAGACGGAAGGAGGTCCATCCGGGACATCCACCAAGACTCGAGTTGGACGGAACTCTTTATGGTCCGTTACGGGTCATTTCTGTTCGGGCCTTGGTGGACTCTGGGGTGGACAATTGTTTTGTAGACCCCAGCCTAGCTAAGGAACTGGGTTGCCAGGTTGAGGTCCTAAGGGAGACAAAGCGGGTTCACGATCTCGACGGGCGACTCCTGGCGGAAGTGAAAGAAATCACTGCGCCGGTGAAACTAACATTATCAGGCAATCACATGGAATACCGTAGATTCTATATCATGCGGTCTCGATCCGTACCGTTAGTGTTGGGGTTGCCGTGGCTGCGCGAACATAACCCTGTCATTTCCTGGGAACGTCCGGCAATCGAGAGTTGGAGCGCATTTTGCTATACTCACTGTTTGCGCTCGGCGGCAGAAAAGAGAGGGCCGACCCGAAACGAGCCACCAGAAGTTATTTGTTTGGATAAGGTTCCGCGTATTTACCATGACATGCGCCAAGTGTTTAGTAAAGACCGTGCCCAGTCCTTGCCGCCTCACCGGCCGTACGACTGCGCCATCGATCTATTGGAGAACGCCTCGCTCCCGAATTCCCGTCTATATCAGGTCTCTCAGCCGGAACAAGAGGGGCTGAGAGAATATATCGATAGCTCACCCTCGGCTGGCCTCATTCGGCCGTCTAAATCCCCGTTGGGGGCCGGATTCTTCTTTATCGAAAAGAAAGACAAGACGTTACGCCCGTGTTGTCGATTATCGGGGCCTGAACGAGATCACCATCAAGAACAAATACCCACTTCCGTTATTAGATTCGGCGTTCGCCCCCCTCCAATCCGCCACTATATTCTCCAAACTCGATTTACGAAGCGCTTACCATCTGGTCCGTATTCGTGAGGGGGACGAATGGAAGACGGCATTTAAGACCCCATTAGGGCACTTCGAATACCTAGTCATGCCATTTGGGCTGACCAACGCGCCCGCAGTATTTCAGTGTCTCATTAACGACGTATTAAGAGATTTTCTGAACCTGTTTTGTTTTGTTTATTTAGATGACATCTTAATTTTCTCTCGGACTCTTGCAGAACATCAACACCATGTCAGGCTGGTTTTGCAGCGTCTACTAGAAAACCGGTTATTCGTAAAAGCAGAAAAGTGCGAGTTTCACGTCGAGTCCATCTCCTTTCTGGGGTTTATTATCGAGAAGGGTCAGCTGAGAGCTGACGATGCCAAAGTTAAGGCCGTAGTAGAGTGGCCCACGCCCACCAACAGAAAGCAGTTGCAACGTTTCCTGGGTTTCGCTAATTTTTACCGCCGCTTCATTCGCAACTACAGCCAGAGAGCCCTGCCGTTGACCCGGCTAACCTCGGTCAAGATCCCCTTTAGGTGGGACACTGATGCTGACCACGCGTTCGCCGAATTAAAGAAAGCCTTCACGAACCCTCCAGTATTACAGCATCCTAACCCCTCTAATCCGTTTGCCGTAGAGGTGGACGCGTCGGAATCCGGCGTGGGGGCCGTCTTATCGCAGCGATCCCCAGTCAACCAAAAACTTCTCCCCTGCGCCTTCTTCTCTCGTCGCCTCAGCCCAGCAGAAGCCAACTACGACGTGGGGAACCGCGAACTGCTAACCGTCGTTTTGGCATTACAAGAATGGCGACATTGGCTCGAAGGCACTGAAGAGCCATTCACGGTGTACACTGATCACAAGAACCTTGCCTACATCCGGTCAGCCAAGAGACTAAACTCCCGCCAAGCACGGTGGACGCTTCTCCTCACTCGCTTCAACTTCACGCTCACCTACTGCCCGGGCTCAAAGAACATTAAACCGGATGCCCTCTCCCGCATCCATGACCCTGCGGAGAGGGACAACGAACCCCAAAGCATTGTTCCGGACCATTGTATTGTGGGGGCACTGAGGTGGGCCGTCGAACGTAAGGTCAAGGAGGCCCAGAACGGAGTTCAAGTCCCGGCTGGTTGTCCGACCGGGAGACTGTTTGTGCCCCCACCTCTGCGCGCCCATGTGTTACAGTGGGGGCACACTTCTAAGGTGGCATGCCATCCACGGGTGAACCGGACCTTGGACCTCGTGTCGCAGCGGTTTTGGTGGCCGGAGCTACGCAAGGATACCCAGGACTATATCAAGGCCTGTTCCACCTGCGCATGCAGTAAGGCGTCCCACCAACTGCCGGCTGGTTTGCTGCAACCGCTGCCTACCCCTTCTCGACCATGGTCCCACATTTCCCTGGATTTTGTCACCAGCCTGCCTCCTTCCCGGGGAAAATCCGTCATACTCACCATAGTTGACCGCTTCTCTAAATCTGCCCATTTTGTTGCGTTGTCCAAACTGCCCTCTGCTCAGGAAGCCGCCGACCTCCTAGTGAGACACGTCTTCCGTCTTCATGGAATTCCGGTGGACATTGTGTCAGACCGGGGCCCTCAATTCATGTCCAGGGTATGTAAACGTTTCTGCCAGGCCATGGGGGCCACGGCGAGTCTGTCTTCCGGAGCATGACGTCTCTGATCCACTGGTTAAAGGACACTTTGATTCTCTCCTCTTTCATCTCAAACCGCTTCAAACAACAAAGCGTGTGACGGAAAAGTGGTTAGGACTGCACGACTGTCCGTGTTTTATGTTATGTGTTGTGTTTATTATTTTACTTTATGTTAACTGTTTTGTAAAGCGCTTTGTTACAGCTGCCGCTGTTGTGAAAGCGCTATATAAATCAGCATGTATTGTATTTTATCGTATTGTATACCACCCACAGTCCAATGGTCAAACGGAGCGCATGAACCAGGATTTGGAGGCAGCTCTGCGCTGCGTTTGCCTCCATCGCCCCTCCTCGTGGTCGGCCCACCTGCCTTGGGTGGAATACGCCCACAACACCCTCGTCTCATCAGCGACCGGTCGGTCTCCTTTCATGGCAGCATATGGTTACCAACCTCCTCTGTTTCCTTCTCAGGAGGGTCAGGTGGAACTCCCTTCCATACAGCTGCATCTACGACGGGCCCATCGCGTATGGAAGGAGACCAGAGCAGCACTGTCACGCACGGCTCAGCGGAACCGGCACATCGCTGACCGTCGCCGACGCCCAGCACCCAGCTATCAGGTGGGACAGAAGGTGTGGCTGGCAACTAAGGACCTACGACTCGCAGGTACATCTCGCAAGCTGGGGCCTCGCTTCACTGGACCGTTCGAGGTGGAATCGGTCCTCAGCCCCGTCTCCGTCAAGCTCCGACTGTCGCCCACCATGAAGGTCCACCCCGTGTTCCATGTTTCCCTGTTGAAGCCGGTGGCCACCAGTCCACTGGCTCCTCCGCCCACGTCGCCGCCTCCTCCACAAATCGTCGACGGTGAACCAGTGTACACCGTGCGTGAAATCTTAGACTCTCGGCGCAGGGGTAGGGGTTTTCAGTATTTGGTTGACTGGGAAGGCTACGGCCCAGAGGATCGGCAGTGGGTCCCCGGCTCCTGGATCTTAGACCCGTCCCTGCTTCGGGCTTTCCATGCAGCGCACCCGTCGAAGCCGGGTGGTCCGCCAGGAGGCGTCTGTTGAGGGGGGGGGGGGGGGGGTACTGTCACATTTCGGGTTTTCGGTCTGGCCAGCAGGTGGCAGGAGTGGTCTCTCTCGCACACCTGCTGGCAATCATTAATCATCAGAGACACTATTTAAGGACTCCTACGTTCCTCACTTGTTGTGGGAGTATTGTTTTTGGCATTGCTTACCTCATTGCTCATTGACTAGTGGCTTTTGACCTCGTCGTGTTTTCGCGTGTAGTCTCGGTACCAAGTTTGTGTGTAAGTACCATTTTGTTTTGATGATCTGGCTTTTCTTGCGTGTACTAGTGATGGGTCCAGCGACACCGATGCATTGACACATGCGCCGGGCTCACAGAGCAAACCATGTGTCGATGCATGTGCTGCTTCATTACGTCACGTGATTGACACGTGAACTCCATTGACACAGTCCAGGCTTCTAATTGACACACCGGCTGCGTTGACACAGTCCAGGCTGCTAAGTGACACATCGACTGTGTTGACACAGTCCAGGCTGCTAATTGACACATCGGCTGCGTTGACACAGTCCAGGCTGCTAATTGACACGTGAACTGCACCGGTGCAGTTTAGACCGCATCGGCTGCTTGGCACAGTACAGGCTGCGCCACTTAGTCCAGGGGGCGTCGACTCAGTGCAGAGGGCGTTGACGCAGCAAAAGCCCGCCGCACAGTGTTTATAAGGAAGTGGGTTTGGCGACACAATGCCACTTGCCGAAACAAGCCAGACCTCACTCACTCACGCTCGCTTGTCGAAGTTCGTGTCAGTGCAGACTTCGTGTTCGTGCCTTGCCTTCCTTGCCGATTATGGAGCAGAGACGCAAATCATCCGCCGTGTGGGACCATTTTGATGTCCCGGAGAATAAGGTATTATTTATTTATTTATTCAAATCGCCTTCTGTCGCCGAGAGCCTCTCAGATTATTGACATGTGTTGTACCATTCTAATCCGAATACATTTCAAGGTAACTCTTAGTTACTACTTATTCACATTTCATTACAGGTGAAATGTCGAATTTGCCGGGTCGAATTGTCATACACCAACAGAAGCACCTCCACCATGCTGAGGCATTATCGGGCCAAGCGTGAGAATGAAGTTCGCGATACACCCAGTATTACGCCAGGTATACAAACGTTCACTCATCTTTTCACGGTTGCTATGTTGATGATTTAATTGACAATCAGTAATTATTATTGGTTGACTCCCCACTCCATGTTTGACAATCAAGGTTCCAGGAAGCAGCTGTACTGGAAGGACCAACACACTTCTTTCCCAAACCTCTCCCACCTCGCAAAGGAGTTCCTTTGTACACCAGCCTCATCAGTCCCTTGTGAGCGTGTGTTCTCCACAGCAGGAGAAATCGCTTGTAAAAGACGCAACAGGCTGAAGTTTAAAACATTGGAGCATCTTATTTTTCTCAATAAAAATTTGTGAAATAAAAGCCCACAAGCATCCTCATTCAAATGATCTTCACATTATTTGAACACATTGAATGTTGCAAAATGAATGCATGGATGTGAATGATATTGTATGTATACACTTCATCATCAAATCGATGAATGACCTTATTAAAATGTTTTTGGAACAGCTGTAGATGCAAAACCGTGCTGGCAGCTACATAATAGATCATAAAAGAAAAATATCCCAAACCATAGGGATCCTCCCAAAAACTAAGGATGGGCTGAATAAGAGATCCGTGTACACATACTTTTATTACTTCCATATTTGACCTATTGTGTGGGAATATGGGGAAATGCCAGTAAAACACTGTTTTAAAACAATACAAAGCAATCGGAACAATCACTGGTTCCAAATGGACGGAACCCACAAATCCACTGTTTATCAAATTAAACAATGAAATCTCATGACCTGATTGACTTCAAAATCGCCCAATTAATGTACAAAGCACACAATAATAACCTTTGCCAAAAGATCCAGAAGCTTTTTAAAATTCGAGAAAGTTGTCATAATTTAGGGGGTACTAATCTATACAAAAAAATCCAAAACACGAATGAACATCACACAAAGGAGTGTATCTGTAATAGGTGTAAATCTGTGGAATGATTCTGAAACGGACCAGTAAAATGAGGAACTCTCTTGCTGAGATTCAAAATGAATTCGAGAGTAGTACGAGACAACTACACAAATCAGAATTAAGCTGATAAATTCGATACACTCATGAAATATAGCAATACATCAGAAATACATTGATGAGATTATTTAATATATTAATGAAATGTAGCATCCATTATGAATATGAGAAAATCGACATATACTTGTGCTCCAATGAGTATGTACTGTATATACAAACCTAATGTAAAAATGTATTAGTACAGCATACATAAGGGTAAAAGCATTTGTTGATATTTAGACTTTCTTTCCTATTTAGAAAAATGATCAATTCATATATAAGAAGGGGTAGGACTCGGGGTAGGTTTTTTGCTTCTTTCTACTCCTTTGAACACATATTTGTGATGATGACTATTTTCTTTTCCTTTTTTTATATCTTACCTTCACCTTTTGCCAATTTATTACCGAATTGTATATTTTATATGTTCAATATACAAAACAATTTATCAGTCAGTTCAGTCTGTTAAGTGGGTTGGCTGCAGGGATCTTGAAGGTCCAGCAGGTGGCAGTGGTCAGTGACACAGTATCAACACAGTGTGTCACTGTGTCGACACCTCATGAGGCCTCATGGACCCATCACTAGCGTGTACAAAGTGTTACATTGTTTTACGTTCGGAGTTTTTGGGCTTTACTTTCCTTTTCTTGCTCTTTTGTGCGAGCACCTTTTGTTAGTCGTTTTTGATTTACCTCCTGGTCCTCATTGTGGACCAGCGCTTTATGTTCTCGCTTATTTTTCGGTGCGATTTTGGACATTAAATTGTCTTACTTCGGAGACCTTGTTTGTGTCTACGTTTTTTGGATCCCCCTCCCTAACTCGGTTTACCCGAGTTCGTAACAGATAACTACAGTCGGAGACAATCACCACAGACTGGATAAATTGCTGATCGGCTGACACAGAAAAACACAAAAAAACAGTAATCGGGTGAAAGTCAAGATGGGAAGATAAATGGAAAAAAGTAGTCCAAAATGTGAAAAAAAAATCAAAAAAGACAATAAAGTGTACAGAATATAATGTTAATCGGCAACAACTAGACCAAACGCGCTTTAAAAAAAATCACCCCTAAATGAACTCTTTATTATTGTCGTCAGGAGGAGGGGGAAAAAAACAGCGTGAAAGACAAGAAGAGAGAGAGCACATTTGGCCTGAGGGTGCTTCATTATTAGAGAGACACTAACCTCCCTGAGTCCCCCCCGCCCTCCTTCCCTCCCTCCCTTTCATCCAATCAGAGCAAGCGGTCGAAGGACAAACGGCGAAGCTTCCCCCTAATTAGGCCATGATACAATGCAATATTCCTCGCCGGCTATTCCCACATAAATCCACTGGGCGGCCCATTAAAGCTGCAGCGGGTGGGATCATTTACATGGCGGCGGTCCCGCTACACGGTGTTTTTTTTTTTTTTTTTAACAACGCTGCTCCCAGCTCCTTGCACCCCCACCCCCACCCCCACACCTCTCTCCCAGTGTAGCGGCACCAACTCGCTCGGCGCTAACTCAACGTAATGTCTCGCAAATTAAAGTATCGCCGAGACTCGCGTCGCGGCGTCAGATGAATGCGCTCCATTAGGAGGCCCCAGCCGGGTGCCCAACAATTGATTGCTTGTATTTGTTCGTTGTCCGCCGACGCGCATCGAGACGGATGTGCGCCATCTCCGGTTGCGCTGTACGCTGGAACTGGCAAAGAACACCTCCCAAAAAGGGCCGCAAATCAGCCATTGGCGGTGTGAATTGTAACGTAAGGTGCGGTTAGATATTGCCTACATTACATCATGAAATAATTGGTGGACAACTGTCGATGTAGTGGAAGAAAATCATGATGTCTAAATAATTGAAGAAGAAAAAACTTTAAATCAGTAATTGTTTAATCAAAGCAAAGCAACAAGGTCACTTATGGAGCATTTTGACAGTACTGTACATACAGTAGAAAAGAATGTATTTCACAATTGGTTTATTAAAACAAAAGTAACTGGCGTAAAAATGAACAGAGCCGGTGCTGGTTGGGCAGTGGAATGTTAAAGACATGAGAGAACAAGACATGTTTTCATTGGTCTTTTATAAGAGCCGTGTAGACAGGACAGGGAGAATATGTTGACACGTGGTTTTGTCAAACAAAGTAAGTATGGAATGAAAATGGCGTGCCTTCGGCGGTCATTTCGATTTACCACATTGAGAGTACTTGGAGGAGAAAACATTCGGCATTTGGTTCAATAAAAAAAAGGAACTGGCCTAAAATGAAGAGAGCGGGGAGAAGCTGGACACTTAAATGTTATAAATAACAAATGCTGTCATATTTTTTTTTGGAATTGGTTGGTGATGTGTGGCATATTGGCAGTAGATAGGAGAATAAACTCAGCACTCTGAAAATAATGATGACACAAAAATAATAAAACAATTGACAAGTGATTTCTTAAAGCAAAGTAAGTGGCGTACTGTAAACTAAATGGGGCATGTGAAAAGCAGAGCAGTAAGGCGTGTTTTCATTGGTCATTCATTTGTCTGCTTCATGCTGACATTGCTTGGATAACACTATATTAGAGGTGTACTTTATTAAAACAAAGTAGTGACAAAACATGTTCAGAGAAGCGAGGCAGCCAAAACATAAGAAAATGTTTTTATTGTTCATTTAGTTCTGCCGTGTTAACATTAGCATCACAACACTTGGTTTAATAAAGCAACGTAATGACGAACAACTAATTGAACAAATGGCGAAGGAATCTAATGTTGAAACACGAATTATCCAAACATGCTTTTCCCAATGCCATATTGACAGTACAGCAGAATACAATTGACGCGTGCTTTATTGAAAGAAAGTAATGGGATAGATCCTGAACAATTATGGGGAATGCCACCCATGTTTTCATCACTGATAGTCAGATGTAACAGAACACCATTTCGTCGTTAAAAAAAAAAAGAAACGATGACGACTGTATAAATTGCTTTGCGTTCCATCAGCACGTCTCACTTGCAATTTAATAATTTAATAATCATAAGGCGGCCGTAGTGAGTCCGCCAGGAACCCGCTAGGATATTTGCGCATTAATTGATGTTTAGCGTGAGAGTGGTCTCGCAGGTGCTGATTGCAGGTGCAATCATGAGAATGCCCTGCCGTTGACCCCGACAGCCCACCCCCACCCCATTGCCCCCCCCCCCATGCCACCCTGTTGTGCACATTACCCATTCAAGATAATAAAAGAGAACAAAATAAACCTTTATTAATACAGTGGGGGGGGGGGGGGGGGAAATTTCTGGGTTTACAGAAGGAAAGTTGGCAAGAATAAAACATTCGACATTAAAAATCGACATACAACACAGTTGTTACAACATACGTGTCAGAGAAGTGTGAATGGCATACTGCATGAAGAAATAGATTAAGATTAAGATATCCTTTATTTGTCCCACACTGGGGAAATTTACAGTCTACAGCAGCAAGATTATGGGTAGAAAGAAAAAAAATAGATATTATATACATAGATCTGAATGTGAACAGAAGCAACAATACAACAATATAAAACTAATCACACACAAACACACACACACACACACACGCACAAGTAGATAGATAGTGTAAGGAGCGACGGCCCGGCGAAGTGAAGTGAAGTACTCGAAGAGCGGTGGTACACTGTTTTTATTCAGCACACGTACGATCATTTATATACCAGCAAAGCGGACGTTAGTGTAAACAAACGTCCAGCCCACCCGGGGGCTGTGATTGGTTGGTAGCGAGCGGCAGCGGGGGCCGCCGATTGGCTGATCAGTCTCGCGGCGCGAAATTCAAATGTCAGAGTTCTCAGAGGGCATTTGTGGTTGCTACAAATACTCCCCTGTTAGAAAGTCCTTGGCAGGCTGAGTCCGAATTAGGATAGTGATGAAAGTTCATGGTTGGGCGTGCAGGCGGTCGGGCGGGCGGACGGCGCGTCCGGCTCGAGTGATGGTCAGCGGCGCGGGTTCGTCGTCGTCGTGGTAGGCCGGTTTCAGGCGGTCGATTGAGAACCAATCCTGTCGACCATGGATGTTGAGGCGGTAGGCCTTGTCGTTACGTTGCTCCACGGCGTACGGGCCGCGGTATGGTCGAGTTAGAGGCGGGCGGTGGGCGTCGTTCCTTACGAAAACGTGAGTACAGGTTAACAGCGACTTCGGTACTCGTCTGCTGCGCTGGTCTTGGTAGGTCTGGAGTACGGGTCGGTACTTTCCGACGGTGCGTCGGAGATCGGCGAGATAGGCCGTGGAGTCGGCGGCGTCTTGGCTGGACGGGAAGAACTCCCCGGGAACGGCGATGGTTTCACCGAATACCATCTCGGCTGAGGAGACACCGAGACCTTCTTTCGGAGTCGTCCGCATTCCGAGAAGTACCCAGGGCAATTGGGCACTCCAGTCTGGTCCGGTGCAGCGGGCCATGAGCGCTGCTTTCAACGTGCGGTGAGTGCGCTCGGCCATTCCGTTGGCGGCGGGGTTGAAAGCAGTCGTATGATGCACAGTCGTTCCCATGAGCTGACCAAGGGCGGTCCAGAGCTGTGACGTGAATGAAGAACCTCTGTCGGAGGTGATATCGTCAGGGACTCCGAATCTGCTGACCCAGCCTTGGACAAGGGCGGCGGCGCAGGCTTGTGCAGTGGCTCCTTTCATTGGGATCGCCTCAGGCCATCGAGTCGACCGCTCGGTGGACGTGAAGAGATACTGGTAGCCGTCTGAAGGTGGCAGCGGTCCAACTATGTCGACGTGAAGATGGCCGAAGCGACGTCGTTGTTGTGGAAACTGGCCGATACCGGATTCTGTATGTTGGCCGATCTTACTAGCTTGGCATTGGAGGCAGTTGCGAGCCCAGGCTCGTACGTCTTTGTTGATTCCATGCCATACAAACTTCTCGGTCATCAGTTTGGCGGTTGATCTTCCAGACGGGTGTGATAAACCATGGATAATATCGAACATTTGACGTCGGAGCGTTTTCGGGATGAGTGGCCGAGGGCGTTGCCTGCTCACATCGCAGAGTAAGGTGCGTCCGTCGTCGCCAAACGGTACGTCTTCCCATCTCAGGCCTGTGACGGACTGACAATAGTCAGCGGTGCCCTTCTGATCAGCCACTTGGGCGTCGGCGATGGCTCCGTAGTCGACGCCAAGATGGACGGCGTTGATTTCCACTCGTGACAGGGCGTCGGCTACTGGATTCTTTTCACCAGGGACGTACTCTATCTCGCATCCGAATTCTGCGATGGCGGAGAGATGACGCTGCTGACGGGCGGACCACGGGTCCCCAGCTTTGGTGAAGGCGTGTACGAGGGGGCGGTGGTCGGTACGGATCTTGAACGGCGTTCCTTCCAGCAGGTGGCGGAAATGTCGCACAGCCAGGTATACGGCGAGAAGTTCGCGGTCGAACGTACTGTATCGGGTTTCAGGTTGGCGTAACTTCTGACTGAAGAATCCCAGGGGCTGCGGGATACCGTTGATGACCTGCTCCACCACACCTCCTACAGCAACGTTACTTGCGTCGGTCGTCAGTTGAAACGGAGCCGCCGGCTTCGGGAATGTCAATGTCGCGGCCTTGGCGAGGGCGGCTTTCGTAGCTTCGAACGATTTGCTCTGGGCGGGGGTCCATTCCAGGTGTTTCGGGTTGCCGCTGAGCGCATCGTATAGCGGGGCCATGACGTGGGCGAGGCGAGGCAGGAAACGATGGTAATAGTTCACCATCGCAGTGAACTCTTGGAGAGTCTTGATCGTTCTCGGCGTAGGGAACTTGTGGATGGCGTTGACTTTAGCGGGCAGGGGGCGGACTCCGGAAACGTCGATCTCGTAACCGAGGAACTCTACTTTCGACGCGCCGAAAACGCACTTGTCTCGTCGTACTACCAAGTTGTTGTCGCGGAGCAGTTGGAGGACGTTTCGGACGTGGTCGTGATGTTCTGCCTTCGTCTTCGAATGGATGAGGATGTCGTCGACGTAACATACACAGTACGACAGTTCGCCGAGGATGCTGTCCATGAGGCGTTGAAAGGTGGCGGCGGAGTTGCGAAGACCGAACGTTGAGTAGTAGAAGACGTAGGAGCCGAACGGCGTGATGATCGCTGTTTTGGGGACGTCGGGCTCGTGGACGGGAACTTGAAAATAACCTTTCAAGAGGTCCAGTTTCGTGAAGTATCTGGCGCCGTCCAACTCGTTGGTGATATCCGCGATGTTGGGTAGGGGATAGTGATCCGGTTCCGTCTTCACATTCAGCAGGCGGTAGTCTCCACACGGCCGCCATGAACCGTCAGTCTTTTTTACCATGTGCAGTGGTGATGCCCATGGACTGGATGCTTTCTTGCAGAGTCCCATCCTTTCCATTTCGGCGAAAGCTTGTTTGGCGGCCTTGAGTTTGTCGGGCGAGAGGCGTCGGAACTTGGAATAGACGGGTGGTCCTTTTGTCTCGATATGGTGGAAGATTCCGTGTTTCGCTGCTTTCCCCGGCGTCTGGTGAAGTTCGGGTTTGAAGACGTCGGCGTACTCGGTTAGTAGGTGCTCGTATGGGTCGTTGGTTGTGAATGCACAGGCGTTGACGTTTTCTTGGACCCGGGCGACGAGGTCGGTGGACTGGAACGATTGGAGATTCAGCATTCTTCGGTTGCCGACATCGACCAGTAGGTTATGGTGCCCGAGGAAATCGGCTCCGAGCAGTGGTGTCCTCACGTCAGCGATAATGAAGTCACAGGCGTATCGGCGGTTGGCGATCTTGATGTGGATGCGGCGGCATCCATACGTGGCGATGGGCGTACCATTGGCGGCCACGAGTTTGACTTGGCATGGCTGGTTGTGACGTCGGTTTTGGTCTGTGGCGGGGTAGATGGAGCGGCATGCTCCGGTGTCGACCAGGAATTCGCGATTGGAGATGGCATCGGTGACGTAGAACCCCTGGTTCGGGTTGGCGATCGTGCAAACGTAACTGTGATGAGGGCGCCACGCCGCCGGCGTTACTGTCGGCGGGTGGCCGTGGCGTTTTTTGAGAACTTGCAATTCGGGAGGCAGTTTCTCGCGTCTCTGCCGAACTTGTCATGGTAGCTGCAAATACCAGACGGTAGCATGTAGCCGCGGGACCACTGGTTCTGGGGCGGAGCTTGACGGCGATCATGCGGTGGGCCTGGACGGTGGCGCACGGCATTGATGTCTGCGTCCACAATGGGCGGGGCTAGTGCGCTGCAGGCGGCGGCGACCGGCGTCGATTTCTCGGCGGCTCTGGCTGCGGTAATCAGGTCATCGGCTTTGGCGACTAGCGCGGACATTGACAGTGTATTGGCGTCGTGGAGGGCGCCGCGAACTGAAGACGGGATGGACTGTAGCCATAGCTCGCGCGGTAAGAGTATACTCTTTCAGCAGGTGATCTTTCAACGAGTCGTACGTGATTTCGTCGTCTTGTTGGTCCAACCATGCCGAAACGTGCTGGAAAACGCCGTCGGGGACGGCTTCTAAGACGTAGTCCGCTTTTGTTCTCGGATCTGTGACTTTCCGGAGGCGGAATTGTACTTCGGCCCGGCGAAACCAGGAAACGGGTTCCTGAGTGCTGAAAGGCGGCAGTTTCACCGAGACGGCGTGGATTGCGAGGTTGTTGTCGGACGGCGTCTGCGGGGGTGGAGTTGTCGACATCTTGAGTCTCGAAGGTTGCGTGTTAAGAACGGCGAAGGGTCACCAGTTGTAAGGAGCGACGGCCCGGCGAAGTGAAGTGAAGTACTCGAAGAGCGGTGGTACACTGTTTTTATTCAGCACACGTACGATCATTTATATACCAGCAAAGCGGACGTTAGTGTAAACAAACGTCCAGCCCACCCGGGGGCTGTGATTGGTTGGTAGCGAGCGGCAGCGGGGGCCGCCGATTGGCTGATCAGTCTCGCGGCGCGAAATTCAAATGTCAGAGTTCTCAGAGGGCATTTGTGGTTGCTACAATAGATAGATCCATTTTCTGATCCACTCTTCCTCACAAGGTTTGCGGTGCTTGCTGGAGCCCAGCTGTATTCGAGCAGTAGGCGGGGGAAAACCCTGAATCAGATGCCAGCCAATCGCAGGGCACACAGCAACGAATAACCATCCACGCTCACACTCATACCTAGGGACAATTTCGAGTGTTCATTCAGCCTGCCATGCATGTTTTTGGAATGTGGGAGGAGTACCCGGAGAAAACCCATGCATATCTATCTATCTATCTATCTATCTATCTATCTATCTATCTATCTATCTATCTATCTATCTATCTATCTATCTATCTATCTATCTATCTATCTATCTATCTATCTATCTATCTATCTATCTATCTATCTATCTATCTATCTATCTATCTATCTATCTATCTATCTATCTATCTATCTATCTATCTATCCATCCATTTTCCGATTCGCTTATCCAATTCGCTTATCCTTATAAGGGTCGCAGGGGATGCTGGAGCCTATCCCAGCCGTCTTTGGGTCGTAGGCGGGGGACACCCTGAACCGTTTGCCAGCAAATCGCAGGGTACACAAAGACGAACAACCATCCACGCTCACACTCACAACTGTATATATATACATATATATATATATATATATATATATGTGTGCCCTGCGATTGGCTGGCAGCCAATTCAGGGTATCCCCCGCCTACTGCCCGGAGACGGCTGGGATGGGCTCCAGCACCCCCCGCGACCCTAGTGAGGATCAAGCGGTACGGAAGATGAATGAATGAATATATATATATATATATATATATATATATATATATATATTAGAGCTGTCAGTTTAGTGCGTTTTTATTGGCATTAATTTAAGTGAATTTTAACGGGAATAAAATTTTTCTTGCGAGATTAACGCGGCACACGTCACAAGCGGATGTTACGTTGCTCTATAAATACACCAGAAACAAAACAACATGCGCGCTGCAGAAGTCCATGCCCATGTCTGTTTTGCCAGCCACGGCAGCGCGAGACACCGAAAACTGATACTTAAAGAGTTTATGAATGGAAAGTTTACTTTTAAAAAGTTGCCATATTGCTCCACTGACAAGACCAAAGTTATCTGTTCTTCTCTCTCTCTGTATCATACAGGTGTACGATGTATGCCACTGACGCGATTGTTACTTGTTTGGAACTATTTTGTGTGGAAGGTTACAGTGTTCTGTGTCCATGTAAATAGAGCGGGTGGAGCTTCTCTGTGTTCGTCTGACAGTGACAGTGCGCTACAGTGGTAGCGACCGAGCGAAAGTAAAATGACTCCAGTGTTGTCATCGAACCAAGTGTAGTCATTCGAAATGAGGTCTACACAAAACCGTAGAGAGACTTCCGCGCAAGAAGGAACAATACAATCAACATAGCCTGACTGTGTTAGGGGGAGTGAAACCCCCCCTTTCAGACTGGTTTGCCCCTGCAGCACGGGGTAAGTGCGTGTGCTTGTTTGTACGGCCAGCAGTTTCCAATACAGCGGCACATAATGAACACTGGTGTCCGGGGTCTCGTTATTCTCCAACAAACATACAGAAACAGACTGCTGTGTTGAAAGCAAACTTGAGAAAAATGAAGTATGCAACCATGGTTTAAATCCACTATAGGCTGAGTACTAGTGTACGGTACCTTAATGTGCACTTTACAATGTTATATTGCTCTGTTTTGATTTCATAAAAAAAGCTGTTAAAGCAGCTGTTGTGTGACAAAATATTTTTTTCACCATTATGATGGACAGTAATATTGTGTGAGAGATTATGTGTGAATAACTGCTAAAATGTTCATGTAAAATTGAAAATCGAAATTGTTATTTCAGTAAATATTTGCATTT
This sequence comes from Hippocampus zosterae, assembly GCF_025434085.1. NCBI lineage: Eukaryota > Metazoa > Chordata > Actinopteri > Syngnathiformes > Syngnathidae > Hippocampus > Hippocampus zosterae. Next base: position 34,424,090 of record NC_067451.1, read on the forward strand.
GGCACATAGAAAACTGATTCATGATTCCATGTTCATGAGAGCATTAAAATGGGGAAAAAATAGGACAAAAAATGTAAAAGGAAATTCAGAAACGATAAAAAATGTGTGCGAAATCACAATTAATTTTTTATTTGATTTGAGTTAATTATGACAGTTGCATTTTTAATTAGATTAAATATTTTAATCGTTTGACAGCTCTAATATATATATATATATATATATATATATATATATATAGAGAGAGAGAGAGAGAGAGAGAGAGAGAGAGAGAGAGACAGAGAGAGAGAGAGAGAGAGAGAGAGAGAGAGAGAGAGAGAGAGAGAGAGAGAGAGAACAGCAGCAAAAATAGTCATCAGCATTATCATTTGCAGAGGAAGGAGCACACATATCAATATACACATACATTCAAGAGGTTAGGCATGAAATAAACACAAACATGAATACAAATGTACATACGATACGATACAATGTGAATGTAAACCACTGTTAAATTTGAGCACTTGAAAATCAAATAAATGGCAGTATTAACGATGAGCACCGCAGTGACAATTTGACAACATGATTCCAATGGAAAGCTGAGAAATAACTGCAAATCTGCGGACCAGCACAAACCGAGGAACAGAAAGTTGGAATGTGAATGGCATGAGATCCGTATTGTGTGTGCGTGTGTGTGTGTTTGTATCAGGGCCGAGAGGAGGCCTGGCTGCAGTGCCGGCCAAGGCGGCTAATTATATTTTCCACCCTGACAAGAATAGAGCATCCCTTCCTATGTTATTAATCATCATGAGGGGGAATATAATAAGGCACCATTCATTACGCCGTTGACAGTCATCGTTCGCCATTTGCGAGGCCAAGCATTCTTCTTTTAATGGCCCCAAACTGAATTAATGTACGGTACACCGAGTCAGATGCCTGTAATCAATTGCGGATGAGATTTAGGGCCTTTTAGCTGCACAATGCATGATTTTCCAAGGACGGCCATCGATAACATTAGTTGTCGGACAGAGCGCTGAAGGTGTTTATGTGCTCTGCCTACATTACTCAATCAAATGGTCGGAACCGGGAGATCAGTTACTCTGTGCTTATTGCACACCCAACTCTTACAATTGTCTAGTTTTCAACTTTATTGGAGACCAAAACAAACAAACAAACAAACAAACAAAAACCATGTATAGTTGATATTCGGTCTTAAATACATTTATAATTGCCCAGATCAATCATTTTCTAATTTAAATTGTACTGAGGCAATTGTTTGCAATCACAAAGCTTTATTAACAAACTTTATTAACAGAGCTCAAGTCTTCTATTCGCAAAAAAGACAGTTGTATACTTCACTGGAGCATTAGCTTCAACAGCAAACTGCTTTTAAGATGCTTTCACATACGATTTGCCTAAGAGGTGCCAGAGTGAAAATACTTTTTTTGGAAAATTTTGAAAAGTGGACTTCAAAACACCAAGAAAGAAGCCTAAGTTATAAACATGAAGACCAACATGACAGAAAGAAAGAGAGATTAAGTCTTTGCCGAAAAGACAATTTTATGCATCAAGGAATTTCATTGTGTTATGCAACGGTAACATTTTTCACAATGATGCTGTTGAGAACGACAATGGTGTCCGATGGTACAAATTTTAAAATAAAGTGAGGGACCCATGTGAAAAAAATATATACAATACAATACAATACATCCTGATTTATATAGCGCTTTCACAACAGCGATTTGTATGTATGTGTAATATATATATACAATATATATATATATATATATATATATATATATATATAGGGCGGCCCGGTACTCCAGTGGTTAGCACGTCGGCTTCACAGTGCAGAGGTAACGGGTTCGATTCCAGCTCCGGCCTCCCTGTGTGGAGTTTGCATGTTCTCCCCGGTCCTGCGTGGGTTTTCTCCGGGTGCTCCGGTTTCCTCCCCCATTCCAAAAACATACGTGGCAGGCTGATTGAACACTCTAAATTGTCCCTAGGTGTGAGTGTGAGTGTGGATGGTTGTTCGTCTCTGTGTGCCCTGCGATTGGCTGGCAACCGATTCAGGGTGTCCCCCGCCTACTGCCCGGAGACAGCTGGGATAGGCTCCAGCACCCCCCGCGACCCTAGTGAGGATCAAGCGGTTAGGAAGATGAATGAATGAATGAATATATATATATATATATATATATATATATATATAGAGCGGCTGGATAGCTCAGTTGGTAAAGCATCGGTTTGGCATATAGGAGACGGTGGTTCGAATCCCGCTTGGGGCAAAAAAATGAGCACTTAACACCATCCAGTGTGGGTCCTTGGGCAAGATCCTTCACGCTAATGCCTACCTCATACAATGATGAGAGACAATAAAACGAATGACATGCCGGCTCAGACGTCGCCCGGCCAAACAAGGTCTGCGTCAGGTGCTGGGGAACCAGAGCACCTTGATGAAAAATGGGCTACTGGAACAAAGCGGAGATGGGCGAGATGCGATAACGTGGCTCTGTTGGAATGCTACTACTCAAGCAACCCTAGTCAGAGGGGTTACATGCAGAGAATATGGGCTAAATGGTTACTTCGAAACCCACAGTCACGGTTGACCACGAAACAACTAGTAGCTCAGTGTTCCAACATCCACAAACGGCAACTGCTGTCACAATTTGAGATTGATGAGGTACAACGCAGCTAGAGGCTAAAATCAAGGCGGCCCGGAAAGATGTGAGTCAATTGACGGAGGCCCAGAGAGGTGTGATGAAAAGGCCGATACCCGAGAGGTACATCCAGATGACCATACCTGAAGCACTCGAAACTGCCAAACAAAGGCTCCAAGCCTTGTCCAGTCGCCTAAAGCGGTACACGAAAGAGAATGAGGCCAGACGAATAAACAGGCTGTTCGCAACACAACCTGCGAAAGTGTACGGTCAGTGGCAGGGTCCTAACAACAGAGCTGACCCAAGACTGGAAACTGAAAGGTACTAGAAAGGCATATGGGAGAAGGAGGTTGCACATAACAGCAGTGCACAATGGCTGGTGACCCTGAGAGAGGAGCACAGCAACCTCCCTGAACAGATCCCAGTTACCATAACAGTGGCAGACATACAGGAAAGAGTCTCAGATATGAAGAACTGAACAGCACCAGGACCGGACATGGTCCACACCTACTGGCTAAAGAAACTCACAGCACTCCATGAGCGCCTAGCAGTACAAATGAACCAGCTGCTGAGGGGTGGGACTCACCCAGAATGGCTAACCGAAGGGCGAACGATCCTGATCATGAAGGATCCCTCGAAGGGTGCAGTCCCATCCAACTATCGGCCAATAACCTGTCTCTCCACAACATGGAAGCTCATGTGAGGCATCATTGCGGCTAAGATAAGTGGACACAAGGATCAATACATGAGCGAAGTACAGAAGGGCATTGGTAGAGATACCAGAGGAGCCAAACATCAGCTCCTGGTTGACAGAACAGTCGCACAAGACTGCAGGTCCCGACTTACCAACCTGTGCACAGCCAGGATTGATTACAAGAAAGCCTATGACTCGATGCCACATACATGGATCACTGAATGCTTGGAGTTGTATAAGGTGAACAGGACCCCAAGAGCCTTCGTTGCGAACTCGATGAGGATGTAGAAAACCACACTTGAAGCCAATGGCAAGCCACTTACTCAAGTGTCTATCAAATGGGGCATATACCAAAGTGATACATTCTCCCCACTGCTGTTCTGCATAGGACTGAAACCCCAAAGCCAAGTAATCACCAAGACAGGCTATGGATACCGCCTCGGAAATTGAGCTACAATCAGTCATCTCCTCTACATGGATGACATACAGCTGTATGCTAAGAGCGAAAGGGACATAGATTCCCTGATCCACACAACCAAGATCTACAGCAGCGACATCAGGATGTCATTCGGGCTTGAGAAATGTAGTCGGATGGTGACTAAGAGAGGAAAGGTAGTCCGCACTGAAGGGGTCTCACTCCCTGAAGGAACAATAGCAGACATTGACGACAGCTACAAGTACCCCGGTATACCACAAGCCAATGGCAACCTCGAACTGGCAACAAGGAAAGCGGCTACGGCCAAATACCTCCAGTGAGTGAGGCAAGTCCTAAGAAGCCAGCTCAATGGCAAGAATAAGACCTGGGCAATAAACAGCTTTGCCCTGCCAGTGATCAGATACCCTGCAGAAATAATAAGAATCAGAATCAGAATCAGAATCATCTTTATTGGCCAAGTATGTAGAACACACAAGGAATTTGTCTCCGGTATAACACGCTCCACTAGTATCATCGTAAACAACAAAATTATTGAACCATTTTAGAGTAACCAGTAGTTTTGTAGTACCATTTTGTAGTACAAGAAGAGTGACTACGTCAGTGACTGTTTAAGGAGTAAATGGCTCGAGGGAAGAAGCTGTATAAGTGTCTACTGGATTTGGTGCGCATGGATCTGTAGCGGCAGGGTGCGGGGGATCCAGGAGGATTTTCTGTGCCCTTGTCTTGATTCTTGCAGTGTGCAAGTCCTCAAGAGTGGGTAGGGTGATTTTCTACGCCGTCCTAACTGTCTGTTGAAGTCGGATTTTGTCCTTTTTTGTGGCGGCCCCAAACCAAACCGTGATGGAAGAACACAGGATTGATTCGATGACTGCCGTGTAGAACTGTCGTAGCACCTCCTGTGGCAGGCCATGCTTCCTCAGCAGCCTCAGTAAGTACATCCGCTGCCGGGCCCTTTTCAGGATGGAGATGGTGTTGACTTCCCACTTCATGTCCTGGGAGACTGTGATTCCCAGGAACTTGAAGGTCTCGACGGTTGACACAGGGCAGTTGGATAGTGTGAGGGGCAACTGTGGAGAAGAATGTTTCCTGAAGTCCACGATCATCTCTACAGTCTTGAGCGTGTTCAGCCCGAGGCTGTGTCGGCTGCACCAGAGGTCCAGCTGCTTCACTTGTTGGCGGTACGAAGACTCGTCGCCGTATTTGATGAGACCGATGACCGTGGTGTCGTCTGCGAACTTTATGAGTTTGACAGCTGGATCTGTTGAGGTGCAATCGTTTGTGTAGAGAGAGAAGAGCAGTGGACACATCCCTGTGGGGCTCCAGTTCTGGTGGTGCGTATTGATGATGTTGTTGCTCCCAGTCTCACCTGTTGTGTCCGTCCCGTCAGTAAGCTGAGGATCCACTGGCAGATCGTAGAGGACACACCGAGGTAGAGAAGTTTGGGGGTGAGGAGTTCCGGGATGATGGTGTTGAACGCAGAGCTGAAATCCACAAACAGATAAGGTGGCCAAAGGAAGAGATTCAGACCACGGACGTTAGGACCCGAAAGCTCCTAACCATGCATGGAGGGTTCCATTCCAAATCCAGCACCCTGAGACTGTACGCAAGCCGGAAGGAAGGAGGCCGCGGACTAGTGAGTGTGAGAGCCACTGTCCAGGATGAAACTTCCAAGCTCCATGATTACATCAAGGAGAAGGCTCCAACGGATGACGTACTCCGAGAATGTCTCAGACAATGGGGAACAGTAGATGAGGCACTGGAAGAGGGACCATCATGGGAGGACAAACCCCTACAACCATTGAGGCCCAGATATACGACACCAGACAAGACCCAAGGTGTAGGTTGTGCAAAGAAGCACCTGAGACAATCCAACACATAACTCCAGGGTGTAAGATGCTGGCAGGGAAAGCCTACCTGGAACGCCATAAACAGGTGGCTGGCATAGTCTACCGAAACATCTGTGCGGAGTATGGAGGGAAATCCCAAGGTCAAAATGGGAAACACTTCTGAAGGTGGTGGAGAATGACAGAGCGAAGATCCTGTGGCACTTCCAGATCCAAACTGACAAGATGGTAATGGCGAACCAACCAGATATCATGATCATAGATAAGGGCAGAGGAAAGCCGTTGTCATGGATGTCGGGGTCCCAAGTGATGGAAACATCAGAAAGAAAGAACACGATAAACTCGCGAAATACCAAGGGCTCAGAGAGGAGCTGGAGAGAGCCTGGAAGGTAAAGGTGACAGTCGTGCCTGTGGTGGTCGGAGCACTCGGGGCAGTGACCCCCAAACTAGATGAGTGGTTGCAACAGATTCCGGGAACAACATCGGACATCTCAGTCCAGAAATGTACAGTGCTGGGAACAGCAAGGATACTGCGCAGAACCCTCAAGCTTCCTGGCCTCTGGTAGAGGACCCGAGCTGAATGAGGGACGGACACCACCTGAGGGGTGAGATGAGGATTTTATATATATACACTAGCTGGTTCGCCGCCCTCCGGGCGGCTCATCAGCTAGTTCCTGCGGAAGGCTGGTAACGTGGGCCTTCGGCCCACAAAAGTGTTGTTGCTTGGTTCAACTTTTTGTTCATCTTCATTGCTTATCGTGAAAATAAAGAGATTTTTAGCTCTACTAAATAACTAACAATTTCATTGCAATGCTTGTGGGTAGACAACATTTTTTCGCTAAGATGCCCGCGCGATCGTAGTGAGCCACTGCCTGAGCGGCGCAGTGGCGGCGCGGTGAAGTAGGTACGTTTTGAAAAGGGACAGACGGAAGGACAGACCGCGTGCGGGACGACGCGCAATATATATATAGATATATGTGCCGCATCAAAATCAACATATCCGCACATAGATACAGTACATACATTTACTATTTAAGATTGTCCATCTGACTGGTTTCGGACCCTATTAATTGGGACAAATACACTCTTAACACAACTCAGACCAAAGGATTGTCTTATCGGATCAATCTTATTTAAAACACAAGATAGTCGGCTGTTTGACATCCTCGTTTGGGAAGGAGCAAAATAGTGACAGCCCAATTGTGTTTGTGTGGACCGACCTGAAAGGGCCAGGTTTTGAGTAAGTACAGCATTTTACTCGAAGCTCGTTTGTGTTGCTTTGCAGCACCTTAATTCCTCTTTTACTCTCTGTCGATGAGAGCAATCATTTCTTCATTAGGCTTTTATTTGTTTCCAGACGCTCCACTCCGGGGCTCACGTTGGTTCGGGTTCTCTTAATTACAAAAGGGAGGCGCTCCTCGCCAAAATGAACGTTTCTCAGCGCCCGCGCCACCTCCCAGAGGGCAACGTCTGATTGCGTCGACCACGACTGATGAAGTTAATCCAAAGTGTGACCATGCCGTCCAACTTGGACTTTCCAGTTCTTCCGCCTCGAGCCTCAAACGATTAAGAGGAGAAATTCCTTTATTTCCTACTTGTTAGCTTCCAAGAGCTTCTCTCACCCTGTGAGCCCGCGGGTCCGCTATAAATGACAGTGCAATCTTGTTTCTTCCTCCAGATAGCCATTGAGGAGGCAAAGCTAGCTTCAGGATCTTTTCATTTCTGCCGCTGTTATTAAACAGGCTGATAGAATCCACTTCCACTCTCATCTGCTCACAAATGTCATGTTTATCAACAGCAGATTAAATGTGCCTGTCACCATGGTCAAAAAGCTTTGGCAAGGAAACAGCAAAATATCACATGAGACACACAAAAAAAACCCCACTCACAAAAAGTTGGGGATATTTGGGTTTCAGGTGAACTTTATGATAGTGTAAAAAGTTCACGCTACAGTGATATCATCTCATGAAAGTAGGACATTTAAGTAGAAGGATATACTGCTGATTTCCTCATGTCAAACATTTAAAGTAAAGTAAACAACAATGGTTGGTACACCATAACAAAAAAAAATCAACATCTCAATAACTCAACATTTGCCCTCAAGCATAAATTACAGCTTGACAACAATGTCTCATTCTGTTCACAAGTCAACTTATTATCTGCTGAGCCCGTCTTGAGGGGCAGGCCTCATTGAGGTTCTGCGGAGCTGGGTTTCGAGCCTCGACACGGTGACTCAGCTGATCCCACAGGTTTTCAATTGGATCCAGGTCTGGAGAACGTGCAGGCCATGCCATTTGAGGTACAGTACACCAATCTCCAGCCATTACCTCTTGATGTCACCTCAATGAGCTGGACCATTGTCGTCCATGACAGTGAAATTAGGCCGATAGGATTAATCATGTTATTCATGTAGTATGTACCATTCACAAAGTGTAGGGCCGGTCTGTACAGACCTTCCCACAGTCACACTGCCACCAACAAAAGCTCGTCTGGTGAAAACAGTGGCCAAGCCATAGTGCTCTCCTTCATGTCTCCAACATCGTTGGTGGCCATCATTTCTGCTCAACGTGAATCAAATTTCATCAGAGAACAGCACTGAGGCCCTTGTAAATGCTCTCTGGCCATGCAAGACGATGTGCCCGGTGGTGTGGTCAGATACCCTTGCAGGGCATCTCTTATGCTGAGGTAAACTGTTTCGAATGGGCTGACGTGACACTTGGCTGCCTCTCACCTTCCTCAAACATGCCTGGACTTGAGTGGCATTCATCATCCAGTGTCTTAGGACATTGTTACCAATGTAGTGGTCATCAGCATGGAATGGTGCCATAGCATATCCACTTCTACACTTTCTGTGACTATTCCAGTCTCTCGGTATCTCTGTTGCAACCTGCTGATGACACTCTAAGCCCGTTTGAAGCATGACAATGGCAAGGTACTAGACACGATCTGTAAACGGACCAAATGGTAAGCGGATCCCACAAACGTAGACTCAGACAAAAAGAAAAAAAAAGGACAGACAAAGTCAAAACGGAAACCGCTGGCAACAGAGAATCAGGAAAAGCCAACATGAACACCTGCAAACGGTGAGGCAATCTCGAATACTGAAAAATAGACAAAACGCAATGGCAAAAGTCCAATTAGACGAAACGTAAATCGTTCAGGGAAGTCCAGCGGGTGTCAGTGGTCAGTGACACAGTGTCAACACAGTATGTCATTGTGTCAACAGTGTTGACACAATGACACATGGGTGTGATGGGTCCATGAGGCCTCATGGGGCGTGTCGACACACACTGTGTTGATACTGTGCTGATACTGTGTCGCTGACCACTGCCACTTGCTGGACCTTCAAAATCCCTGCAGCCAACCCACTTGACAGACTGAACAAACTGATTTGATGATGACGTGTATACAATGCATGACCTCACTCTACCCACAATAGCCACAAGCGCCATTGTTTATGTTGTTGTTTATGCTGTTTATATTGTTTATATTGGCAATACTGTTCAGATTACATGTCTTTATTATACACTGTAGCTGCTATCCTTTCTTAGCTTTGTGTGTTTAATGCACAGCATGTTTGCATGCATGTATGCACTGAGGATTGAGAGGAAGAAATTTCATCTATGCTGCATGTCATACATAAAGCATATTTGACAATAAAGATGACATTAACCCTTGACAATATCATTCACATCCATACATTCATATTGTATCATTCAATGTGTTTCAATAATGTGAAAATCATCTGAATGAGGATGCTTGTGGGCTTTGTCTTCACAAATTTTGATTTAGAAAAATAAGATGCTCCAGTGTTTTAAATTTCAGTCTGTTGCGTTTAATACATGCTATTTCCCCTGTTGTGGAGAACACATACACACAATGGAATAAGACATGTCAAAAATCCGAGAGGCACTTGGAGAGACAAGGAGATTTTAATAAATAACTCCAAAAGGAGATCAAAATGGCTCTACACGGCAGACAATTGGTATTTGTCCGGAAGCTGCCCCATAATATGCACCTATTGTAGCAACGTCACTCGAGTGAAGCGCGCCTCAGCAGTCGATAGTCTGCTGCTCTCTGCTGTGAGCGCGAGCACGTACTCGCGGCACCGACCCAACCCACGCCACGTATTAAGCTTTGAACCACGACAACAGCTAAACTAGCCTAGCCGATGTAATGATGGTCAGCAGACAAGGTTTACGTTTTATGTGACCTTTAATAGCAACGTGGCAGAGTCATCAAACATGCGCTGTGCTCACTCGCAGTCACTTTCTGGAACTCCCCCTTATAGGCGGGACCTCTCAATCAACTGCTGCAACGTACAGTACAAACGTTCATAAAGCACTTGTCATATAAAATTATATGACAGCCGGCATGACGCTCGAAGTCATACAGACACAATTTTTCTGACAATCATTGTGTTTTCCGTATTGCCCAAACATATATTTTTATTCGAGCGAGGGTGAGATCTGGCTTGTTTCGGCAATCGTGTCGCCAGACGCACTTCCTTAGGATACACTGTGCGGGCTTTTGCTGCGTCAACGACCCCTGCACTGAGTCGACGCCCCTGGACTAAGTGGCGCAGCTTGGACTGTGCCAAGCAGCCGATGCAGTCTAAACTGCGCCGGTGCAGTTCACGTGTCAATTAGCACCATGGACTGTGTCAACGCAGCCGATGTGTCAATGAGCAGCCTGGACTGTGTCAACGCAGCTGATGCAGTCTAAACTGCGCCGGTGCAGTTCACGTGTCAGTCACGTGACGTAATGAAGCAGCACATGCACCGACACGTGGTTTGCTCTGTGAGCCCGGCGCATGCGTCAACGCATCGGTGTCGCTGGACCCATCACTAGTCAACACACTTCATGACACGTCATGGACCCATCACTACTTACAGTCCTTAAATACAAGGTCAGGCTTGATGGTGAAACAGGTGACCGCTGAAGAGGGTTCACATGACCCAGCTGGTATTAAATACATAATTAAAGACGGAACAGAAAATGACAATACTGTTGATCGATTGTTTGGTGTCTCATATGACCTCCCACTGAACATTCGGCAATCCTCCTCGCTGCCCATCTTCAAAGCCCTCCTCAAAACTCACTTGCATTCTTTGGCATTCGACTCAGCATGACTTAGATTTGTTCTTGGTTTTACTGTTTGGTGCTTTTTACCGCCTTTCTTTCCGATTTGTCTTACTGTTTATTGAGCATGTTAAATTGCTCCATGTACAGCACTTTGTATGCAGCGATGGCTGTTTGAAAGTGCTCTATAAATACTGTTGACTTGACTTGACTTGACATAATGTTAAAATGTGAACACCATGATGAGCACAATTGTTTAAACACCAGAACCAATTGAACCAGAACATTGATTGGTCCATTCAAGCATCAAACACTTGTTGTGAATTGTGCCGTTAAACTCCTTGTTTGAGAACAGCAACTTGTGCAAAAAGTACTGAAACATTTAGTCGTTGGGCACAAGAAACATTGACATTTGGTTTTAAAGTGTTTTAATTTGCCTATTCATGGTCTAGATTACTACTGTTCCTCCTCCTTACAGTATTTCTTTAAACTGTATTCATACAACCAAGGGATCTTTCGAAAGTCACATCGGCCTCGCACTTGAAGCAGTCTCAAAGGGCTTCACATGCCCACGGTTGACAAGTATTCTGACTTCAACCCCCAGAAAGGCAAGGAAAACCTAAACAAAATCCCATGTAGGGTAAAATGCGAAACCTTGAGAAGGGGCCATAGATGGGAAAATCCTCCTTCCAGGATGACCAGACTGCAATGGATCCCGAGTGGGCAACAGACATGTTTCTTATGCCAGTGTGGACCTTTTATGTATCCTGCTAACTATAAACAGGGCCTTTCTTTTAGTCTTCGTCTTTATTTTAGAGCATTTCTATAACCCATTCTTCTGTTTTATTGAAATGTCTTAAATTTGTTTGAAGCACTTTGGTTAGCTTGTGTCACGTTGTGCCCGAAGCGATAGAATGATCGCTTCGTGCACAACAAAATAAGGAAGTGGTTCCCCGAAATAGCAGACACAGAAAGGTTTGTCAGAGAACAAACGAGGTTTAATACAAAAACACAAAATACCCGTCCGGGAGAAACAACAAAAAGCGCTGGTCAAAAATAAGGACCAGGAATGAATTAAGGAGGTAACAGAAAACGCTTGCGTGAAAAATAGCAAGGAGAATGAATTGGCAACTATAGAAATACACACGAGCGGATATAAAGACGCGCAATTACAGCCACAAGGCTTCAAGGCAACGAATGGAATTAGTAGTAAGTGAGAGAATTGGCACGGCGTGGAATACTCCGGCAGTAAGTCAACTGTCAGAGCGCACAAATAAAGCCTGTGTAATTAGTCCCCAATGGGTGACAGGTGTGTAGGTGGCAACAGGGCCTGCCCCCTGCTGGCAAACACGAGACGTGACAGCTTGTGTGAGAAATGTGCTACATAAATAAATATGAGGCCCTGATCTTGTAGTGGTTAGTACCCTGCGTTATGGTCGCACCAATCCTGGTCTGAATCCTGGTCACGGCCTGTGACCCGGTAGTCCAGTGGTTAGCGATCCTCCAGCCTTCCTGTGTGGAGTTTGCATGTTCACCCCGGGCCTGCATGGGTTTCCTCTAGGTACTTTGGTTTCCTCCCACATTCCAAAAGCATGCATGGTAGACTGATTGAACATTTGAAATTGTCCGTAGGTGAGCGCGGATGGTTGTTCATCTCTGTGTGCCCTGTGAATGGCTGGCAACTGGTTCAGGGTGTCACCCGCCTACTGCCCGAAGACAGCTGGGATAGGCTCCAGCATCCCCAGCGGCCCTTGTGAGGATAAAGCGGATCAGACAATGGATGGCTGGATAAATAAATATACCATGCCTTGCTTTGCCTAATTTGTTCAGATCTAGGGGTTCAATTTTGAACCCTGAAGGATGAGATACATCACAAAAACGTGTACCTTGGAGAACAAAAATGGCCCCTGACAGTACACGTATTTTCTGATTGTAGCAAAAGCCCCACCCCGACAAAATGTTTGTCAGAATTCAGTTGTATCGTTTTAGTGGAGGTGTTCTGCCACGTTGAATACCAATTGTTTGTTTCTTTGTTCATTCTTATCCATGGAATATGTCCCAAAACAGTCCCATCATTGTCTGGACTGCACTTGAGCATGATGGACATCCACGCTCGTCTTGTAATTAAGTCGTCCCGGCTTCCGTTATTTTCTTTTCCCCTTCAGTGTTTACTTTTCTGGGCCATGACGTGCGACGTGACAAAGACGTGGAGCCGTTTGAAAGGTTTTGACTGGCAAGATGAAAGTTTGACCAAATTCCAACGGAGCGCGAGCTTACTCTTTCGCTGTCTGGATCTCGGGTTACAAAGCGAGGTCAATCCATTTGCCGTTGACAAGATGTGAGTGGCGCGGGCCTGCGGACGGCCGACACAAAACACGACAAACGGCAAGCCTGGTCTCTCCACTCTGTCAGCTGTCCCATCACGCAGCACTCCATTTAAAAAAAAAAAAAAAAAGCCCAGTAGATAAAGTTGCCAGTCCGGGCTTGTTGTTGTTGGTGTGAAACGCAATCTGGCGCATGTTGGGCTACTGTAACCTTTGTTTTCTTCCAGGTTGGACTGTCCCGCCATAAAAGTGTCAAGATTGGGATTAGGATGTCCGACGACTCTCGACAGGAGGTAAAGGCATCAAAGTTCCCACCACGGATGGTCCGGAAACAGGATAGGGCACTTAAAAAAAAGGGAAAAAAAGTGAATTTTTGTAGCAGATTAAAAGCAGCCTGTCGCTGTTTATAATGTTTACGACGATACAGGTCCCCCACGAGTGCTGGTATATTACATCCCAAACCACTATTTACTTTTATTTTTCAAGTAAAATCATGCTTACATTTGGTGTTGGGGCATTAAAATAAAAAAAGCACAACACATAATCAACTTGAATTGAATTTCGTTGGATGAGAGAGGTGGCAACCATTATAGCAGCATCAATTTAATTTAAACTGATTCAATACAATTCAGGTTTGTGTTTTATTTGTAATTCTTTCATTCATTCATTCATCCTCCGAGCCGCTTGATCCTCACTAGGGTCGCGGGGGGTGCTGGAGCCTATCCCAGCTGTCTTCGGGCAGTAGGAGGGTGACACCCTGAATCGGTTGCCAGCCAATCGCAGTTGTAATTCTTTTTCTTTCTTAAAACAAGCAAAAAGTATGTATCCCAAGTTTAATTTCACCCTCACCCCAAAAATACATGTATCTCAAATATTTGACATTCATTTTGACAAACATGTATCTCCACAATTTAAGAGTTATTTTAGTCCAGAAACCGAAAAAACAACAACAACAAAATGCACGGTGCCCTGAGGATTTGTTTTTCTTTAGCAAATAACAATCACAACACAACCAAAAAGCATGTACAGTGCCTCCAAGTTTTTTGAGCTTCTTTATTTCCGCTGAAAAACAACAATAAATAAAACCCTGTATGCGCAAATTCAGTTTAAATTCATCCCCAAAAACATACAAATAAAAAAATAATCTCTAAACATTTTTTTAAAGTTTTATCTTCTCAGAGAAACAACAAAACACACCTTCAAATTTTTACCCATTTCTTTCTGAAAAGCACACACACATATCTTTGAATCCAAATAAATAAATCTTTTCAGTTTTACACGGGGGAAAAAAATCTCCAAATCAGTTTTATTTTATTCAGAATGCTCACAAATCAACAATTAAATGAATCTCACAATTGAAGGTCATCCCGTTTTGGTAGAAGGGCTCACTGGTGAAAACCATTGACGAGATGGTGAGTTTGTAGTAAACGTGTCTGTGCATGCCGAGCGAATCTTGCTTATACTGACGCATTCCCATCCGCCATTGTCTGAAGCCTGACGATCACATCTTGGGAACTTGGCAAAGCACCCCCCAACCCCGCCGCCCCCTCCTTCCTTAACCCTCTTCTCGCTCGAGAGCGCTGATCGACGCACTGACTCATGGAATGAACTTTGAAGGGCATCTGGATAGCATCTCCCACCTCCCTTGGAAGCGTATTGTCGCCACACTGTCCGGGCACGCCCACTTTCAGCCTTCATTGGGCCAACGCGCTGTTTCCCAACCTTTACTGAGACAAGGCACATATTTGACTTCAGAATCATCTCAAGGCACTCTATCAAAGTAAAGTTTCACAAAAAAAGTATACACGGTGGAAATAACGAACATCTCGTCTCAATTTAATCCCAAGCGTACTTACTTTGCACTTTGTATGCAGCGATGGCTGTTTGAAAGGGCTCTATAAATACAGTTGAGTTGAGTTGAGTTGGTGTGACACCTGGGCTTGTTTAGTTGAAGCCAATGCTAATATCCTGTTGAATAAATAGCAACAGGTGAACACACAAGTTCACTGGACCTTCTGTCATTGAGTGGAAGGGCATTTTATTACTCTGCCCAGATGCAGCCGAAAATAAAAAGCGTGAACCTTGACATTGTGCGAATTTTCTTATTTTCATCCTAAACGCAATAAAAACATACATCTCCACCCTTTGACTTTTCATTTTTATCCAAAAACACAGCAAAAAACATTTATCACCACATTTTTAAAAACAAACCCACAAAAAATATATCTTCAAACTTTATGGTAAAAAATATATATCTGTTTCAGAATTGAAACAAAACAAAAAAAAAGCAAAAAGTATCAGCAAAAATCCTTCCTGTTTTTGTTGTTCTTTGTGTTTAAAACAAATAAAGAAACACCAAATTTGGAGCTGCATTTTTTGGAGTGCTTGGGGAAGTAAAAATTGGAAAATTCACCAATTCTGGATCAATATGTTTATGTTGGGCGGTCCGGTAGCCCAGTGGTTAGCACGTCGGCTTCACAGTGCAGAGGTACCGGGTTCGATTCCAGCTCTGACCTCCCTGTGTGGAGTTTGCATGTTCTCCCCGGGCCTGCATGGGTTTTCTCCGGGTGCTCAAGTTTCCTCCCGCATTCCAAAAACATGCATGGCAGGCTGATTGGACGCTCTAAATTGTCCCTAGGTGTGAATGTGAGCGTGGATGGTTGTTCGTCTGTGTGCCCTGCGATTGGCTGGCAACTGATTCAGGGTGTCCCCCGCCTACTGCCTGAAGATGGCTGGGATAGGCCCCCGCGACCCTGGTGAGGATTAAGCGGTTCGGAAAATGGATGGATGGATGTATATGTTTATGTTTTTGTTCTTTTTTTTTTTTAAATAAAAGCAATCAAGACATG
The DNA here is from genome assembly GCF_025434085.1 of Hippocampus zosterae. Classification (NCBI taxonomy): domain Eukaryota; kingdom Metazoa; phylum Chordata; class Actinopteri; order Syngnathiformes; family Syngnathidae; genus Hippocampus; species Hippocampus zosterae. Next base: position 34,439,952 of record NC_067451.1, read on the forward strand.
AAATTGTGTTTTTATTCATCTGAAAAACAACAAAACAAACAGGAGAAAACTCCCTCACCTCCCAAATTGTGTAGATACATGCTGTTTCAAACTGCTACATATTACCACTTTTACCAGAATGTTATGACATGTTTATGGCACGTACAGACATCCGTTTAGTCCGCCTCGACACCTTGGCGATCTGCTTTAGATAGGCTGTTTTTGAACGATCATGATAAGACGGCCAAAACAAAAGCGTCGGGAGGAAGCGCCCTCATGGGGACGGCGGGGGCCCCAGTCGATCCGGCCGCTGGCATCATCTCATGCAGCCGGGAAGCAGATAGGGGCCGGAGGGAGGATGGCGCATTTGACTTTATGACATGCGCTAATCTGGGGGATCTGGTGCGTGATGAACGACGCTAAATGGGCTGTAGACGCTCGTTTCTCACTAAGTGCCATCATTCATACTCTTCAAGCCTCGCTGGCGAGACTTTCAACTGCCTCCAATCCAAAAGATTCATTCAAAGCCAAACACCGTGAGCCACTTGGGATGTTTTCATACCTCTCTGAAAGTTGGACAATTTGGAACAGGCCACAGGTTAGTGGAAGATGAATAATTTTTTTGTATCTGCACATTTATCCACTTTATGACCAAAATTTAACGGGTTCTTCCTTGTATTATTTGTGTTCCCTGTAACTGTACGTGTCATATTCGTTACAGTTCCATCCATCCATTCATCCATTTTCTGATCCGCTTATCCTCACAAGGGTTGCAGGCGCGCTGGAGCCTATCCCAGCTGTCTTGGGGCAGTAGGCGGGGGACACCCTGAACATCAGTTGACTGCTGCCAGGAAGCTCACTACAACAACCAAGCTATTTCTGAGCTATGTGACAAGAATACATTAGAAATTGTGATTTTATTAAATAAACAAAATGAATCAAACAAAATAATTAATCTCCAAATGTTTTTTTTTCTCCAAATAATCAGAAAAACAACCCCAAAAAACATGTTTATTCACTCACTCAAATTAATTCTTTGTGAGTTAATTTTTTGGGTGTTAGAAAACAAAACAAAACAAAACATTTTGCTCCTAATTAACTGATTTTATTAAACACAACAAAAAGTATTCAATCAAATGTTGTGGGTTATTTTTTTAATTGAAAAAGAAACTGAAGAGCAAAAACAATGTACTTCCATTTTAATATTTTTTCTTCTTTTCTGGAAAATGCCAAAGTCAGAAAGAGCAGAAACATCGAGAAATTCGGTGACCTTTTTTTCTTTTATCCAGAAAAATAATTCATGTGGACCCCTCCACCCAAACTATTAATAAAATTGTCCGCCATTTGAACGAGTCAGATTGTAATCTGTGAGAAATGGTGCAGTCAATGCGGCTATTGTGCGGACACATGAAAGACACTGTTCAAGTTGTGCTGATGAGTGAAGGTGAAAGAGGGTTTGGCTGGCCATGCTGGTCGTCTTTGCCTTTCATCATTATCATCCCCAGTTACACACAACGGCACAGCCATCTGGCAGAGAGCTGTGGGCCCGTAGATCCGTACGGAGGACACGGATTTCATCGTCAAAGGCAGCCGATGTGAACGCGGCGTGCCGAACTTCGGAGAAGGATGTCTGACACCCCCTGCGAGCTTCTGACAGCGAATATTGTGGTTGGGCCACGCGTAATTGTTGGGGGCTGAGACATTTTAGTGTCACCTGCAGAGAGAGATGCTTCAAAGGCAAAGTGAGCGCGGCATGTAATGAGTCCTGCAAGGATCGTTGTGCAATAAGAACGCCGCGTACTGCACTTTTCCCCCGCTTCATTACGGAGGGAAATTCCTCTGCTCCAGGAGCATAAGTAGGCCATATTTTTCAATAAGATTACACCGAGCTGGGCGTCCTGCTCGCATGGTGATGTTGGGATCCATCACAAATGCATAAGAGATCCTCATTTTACATCGTTTTGATTGGTTTTACATTATTAGCTTGATTGTCACAGGCATCTTTTACGTTCATAAAATGTTTTTTCGGTTTGGCTTCCTCTCCGTAATACCTTGTCACAGTCCACTGAAAGGCATGTATATCCAAATGTCATTGAAAGCATATATCTGGAAAAAAACATATACATTTATTTTTGGATGTCAAAAAAAGAACAAAACAGAACACCCGGACAAAATAAAATTCCATGCTTTTGTTTTTTATTTAGGCCTTCTCGACCTTTAGCATCCCGTCTGTATTATTTACAGTATACGAGCCGCAGATGCGCTGCATGTACTCCTGATGTCTCTGATGTCCCCCTCGAGGGGAAAGAGATGCGATTTGCTGACAAACGTCCGGCGTGGGTTGTGCGACCAAGCACCCGTACGGGATAACCAGAATCCAGGGATGGGGTGAAATTCGACACACATATTTTCACAAGGTTGGAAAAAATACTCGCATTCTATATAATCATCCTTTTTCCTTTTTTTGTGTCTGTCTGTCTATCTATCTATCTATCTATCTATCTATCTATCTATCTATCTATCTATCTATCTATCTATCTATCTATCTATCTATCTATCTATCTATCTATCTATCTATCTATCTATCTATCTATCTATCTATCTATCTATCTATCTATCTATCTATCTATCTATCTATCTATCTATCTATCTATCTATCTATCTATCTATCTATCTATCTATCTATCTATCTATCTATCTATCCATCTATCTATCTATCTATCTATCTATCTATCTATCTATCTATCTATATATATATATAGAGAGAGAGAGAGAGAGAGAGAGAGAGAGAGAGAGAGAGAGAGAGAGAGAGAGAGAGAGAGAGAGAGAGAGAGAGAGAGAGAGAGAGAGAGAGAGAGAGAGAGAGAGAGAGGGAGAGAGAGAGAGAGAGAGAGAGAGAGATAGACACACACACATACACACACACACACACGCACATAAATATATATATTTAGTAGTTTTAGAGTTTTCAATAACTGTAATAACGTTGATCTCAAGGCACCATTTTATGTGCATATTTTTATGGGACGGTGTTCAGGCGTGAGTTTGAAATTGAGAACTATCCGTGTTTCGACCGCATTTACACGCACAACCCGCACCTGTTGGTCTTTCAAATGGTCTACAGGGCATCTTGAAACAATAAGAGTCTTGAAGTACTCTATAAATAAAATCATCATTTTGTTGGGACAGTCACGGTTTGGTTAATCACCCTGCAGGAAATGGAATGTTTTCCCGCTGAAATCCCTCCGCCTTCTCTCATGCAAAATGACTGCCAATGACGGAAATAGTTTTGTTGTGGCCATCCGTCCTCACAGGAAGTTGTTTAGTTTTCTCCACCCTTCCCTTCACAATTAGCTGTGCTAATTACGCGAGCGCCCTCCTCAACATGACAATAATCATGTCGTTAGATGAGTAGCGAACAAGCAAATTAATGTTGAATATGTTCAGTTTATTTGATGAACCGTGCAAATGCAAATTGGGCTCTCAATCAACAATTGCCAACTATTTTCGCATTGTTTTCCAACATTTGTTGAGCCAAAGCAGATGTTTTTTTTTAAACTAAAACCACACATGCACAGTTCCAAACTAATATGTCACAAAACAAAGTTTTTTTTGTGGCGCAAACAACAATGGACAATCAATTCAGCTAATTAAGTTCTATTCTAGTAATGTGCTAAATGAAACAGTGGGGAGACAAACTGTTGGCGGGGTTCAGGTTGTTGTGTCTTGTCGCGACTTGTAAGTATGCTTTCTTGGTGTCAATTTTCAATTCTTTGGCAAAAATAAAATTGCAATTAAAAAAATGACATTTTGACAATAACTGTAAAAATGTGAAGTGAAAAGTGATTTGTGTGAAATGTAGCAACAAAATATAGTCATGAGTGCTTTTTGATGTTTTCTGCAGTTGAGATTGAACAACATCACAAAATCTGGAGATAGATGCTTTTGTTTTTGTTGTTTTCCAGAAAAAAATGGAGACACATGATTTTTAGTCCTGTTGTTTTTCCACATTTAATCCTTGAACATGAAAATGCTATTCTGTTTTTTTTTTCACATAAAAGTTACAGATTTGGAGAGTCATGCTTTCTCTGTTTGGTGTTTTTCAGATGAAAAGTTCAGATATTTGTTTTCTTTCAATCTTTTTCATGTTTAAAAACAAAAAAATATCTATAAACAAACAAACTATAAAACAAATATATATATATATATATACACACTGTCTATCTATCTATCTATCTATCTATCTATCTATCTATCTATCTATCTATCTATCTATCTATCTATCTATCTATCTATCTATCTATCTATCTATCTATCTATCTATCTATCTATCTATCTATCTATCTATCTATCTATCTATCTATCTATCTATCTATCTATCTATCTATCTATCTATCTATCTATCTATCTATCTATCTATCTATCTATCTATCTATCTATCTATCTATCTATCCATCCATCCATCCATCTATAAGGCCTTTTTTATATCATGTCCTTGTAGCGCCATAAAAAAGTGGACAAATGGTATGAGTCGCCTGGATCTCATTTGAAAGTAAATCAAGGATTTAAGCTTGCTTTCATCAATATTCAAGCAATCGGTGAATATGTTTTATTTACGGAGTGTTTTGCTGACCTTAAGTGTCTGCTTTTGGAGGTGGGTGTGGGGATGCAACGTTTTGGGGGCTACGTCAGGTCAATAGTGAGACGCAAACAAGTCAATAAAAGCCATAAAGTGTCTTTTTCCTCCTGGTTGTCTGTTCTACCCGAGTGACAGACTGAACTCTTAACACCATCTGTCCCAAAAGTGGCTAAACTTGACCCCCCCTGCCCCAGGCATTCCCCCTGGCTCCCCTCTCCTCCCCCTTGAGTCAACACACCCAACATGACATGAGAATTCCTCAATTCATCACCGAGATGCCCAACTTCCCAACTGTTCAGTCCAAAGGAGGGAGACGTCCACATCCCGTCAGTGTGCCTGCCGCTCTTCTGATTGTAAAGTCGCAGCAGTATATTCACCCACAAGGCATTATTCCACTCAGGTGCTTGGTTTTCTCAGGCTGGCTTCTGGCTTCTAATGAGGCAGGATCTGGTTTTCATCTTTGCCGAGCAGACGCGTGACCGTGTGGCTGCCTGGCTGCCAGCTTTTCATTACACAAGGACAGAAAAAACAATTCCTTTGATTTCTTTAAAAGCAAGCCAGTAAAACGACAAATTGTGTTGCTCCCTTATTGTTTGATTAAAACAATGCTGACAGGAGGCTTATTCAATAATTTGCTTTTTTTCTCATCCAGGAGGCATTAAAGAGTTCATTTATTTAGGCAGAGTTAGAATTAGATGCTGGGAAAGAACACGGTTGAGAATTTCTCTACTCCGGCGCAGTCATTTTTCAAGTTATGCGTTATCACCAGTTAATTTTTTTTTCTTCAAGAACATTTTTTTGCTTCCCTCACGAACAAGCAATACAAGAATACAAAATATATGCAGTATGGTCGTGTGTGGTGTGTGTGTGTATATATATATATTAGAGCTGTCAGTTTAGCGCGTTTTTATTGGCATTAATTTAAATGAATTTTAATCGGATTAAAATCTTTCTCGCGAGATTAACGCGGCTCACGTCACAAGCGGATGTTACGTTGCTCTATAAATACACCAGAACAAAACAACAAGCGCGCTGCAGAAGTCCACGCCCATGTCTGTTTTGCCAGCAACGGCAGCATGAGACACCGAAAACGGATACTTAAAGAGTTTATGAATGGAAAGTTTACTTTTAAAAAGTTGCCGGATTGCTCCACTGACAAGACCAAAGTTACCTGTTCTTCTCTCTCTGTGTATCATACAGGTATAAGATGTATGCCACTGACACGATTGTTACTTGTTTGGAACTATTTTGTGTGTAAGGTTACAGCGTTCCGTGTCCATATAAATAGAGCGGGTGGAGCTTCTCTGTGTTCGTCTGACAGTGACAGTGCGCTACAGTGGTAGCGACCTAGCGAAAGTAAAATGTCTCCAGTGTTGTCATCGAACCAAGTGTAGTCATTCGAAATGAGGTCTACACAAAACCGTAGAGAGACTCTATATATATATATATATATATATATATATATATATATATATATATATATATATATATATATATATATACATACACACAACAGCTGGATTTTGTTTTCCTGAAAAGCCATCTCTATAAATTACAGCGCATGGCACCATCTATCCAATTAAAGATTAAACACATAAAATAACCATGGCATTTTTTTCAGGTTTACTTTTTTATTTTGGGGATATAAAAGCAGCGGTTTCCAATTGCATTAGTGATGTGTTTTGTCGTCGCAACGATGGTGTTGATGTGTCTCGACTCCCCGGGAACAGCGTACATTCTCTTCCCATGGACATCAAACAACATGCTGCCCTTATTGATCTGTGCTGGTATTTTAACTTTAGGGTGAGGGGCACTCGATCGGGTTTCCGTGCTCCCATCTTGCTATGCGAAGGTCTTTGGAGACCCACCCCCAACCCAAACCACCCCCCCGTCCACCTCCTAGTCCCCTTATGTCGCACGCCAGCACTGAGTGGAGGGAGTGTTGACGGGGTCATTCACTCGCTTCATTCTCAAGATCGAGCCGGCACGTCATTGAGGAAACGGTCGGCCATTAACTCCCCCCTAATCCATTCACGTCTAATGATTTTTGTCGAATGCGTCCTTTAACTGACCTGGCTCGACTAACTCGATAATAACTTGACATGTATTAGACAAAATTACACTTAAGGCAAATAACCTCCCTCCAATACACGCCTCATTTTTCCCACGAGGGAGAAAAATGGTTAGTAATTGTCATTATCTCAAACTGCTGAGCGCATTTCAACGCTGTTGCTAACCAAAACAGCAGCCCATCCATCAGTGTGGAGACTGAACCCCATGTCGTGAAGAAGGACAAACATACATGTTCAAAGATGTTGGTATTGCATGCGGAGATGGAATTCTTCAATACGATTAGCGTTCCAGTAGTTTGTGAAATGTGGTCCCTCCACAATGTTGTTTCCAATGAGCGCCCGCTTCGACTGTTGTGCTGCTTTTTTCCACAATTCAAATTTTTCGTTTTGTTTTAACTTCTTGTTCGTACAGCAGATTCTGACCCGCAAGCTCCACAATGTTGTGTGCACCCTATGTGCAGTGTTTTCAATATGTTACGTTTTTGTTCCATCTAGTCTCCCTTGTTTTTGTCAAGTTTTGCAGGATTCTTTGATGAGAGTTATTTTACCGCCAACTTTCACAGTAGATTCTCACTTGTGGTCGGTCGTTCAACATTGTCATGTGTGTCCATCGATGAGCGATACAATACTACTGTACTTAGATGTCCCAATGAATCTGCCTCACTTTTTCACCCTTTGGCAAGATTTCTCCATCATGATCTTTTTCTTGTGTTGTGAACTCCACTTTTACTGTCGATTCTGGTAAGTGGTCACTCCACAATGTTGTGTTAGTCCGTATGTGTTTCCAATGAGCTACAGCCTTTCATTTAGAGCACCAAATCTGCCTTTTTTCTGGCCATTTTGTGCCATTTTCCCGTAG